>NC_136309.1:1367380-1644848 GCF_964198595.1 Lampetra fluviatilis | reverse complement strand
GTGAGAGATGAGCGTGTTAATGTGAGAGATGAGCGTGTTAATGTGAGAGATGAGCATGTTAATGTGAGAGATTAGCATGTTAATGTGAGAGATTAGCGTGTTCATGTGAGAGATGAGCGTGTTAATATGAGAGATTAGCATGTTAATGGGAGATCGTCGAGAATCCTCCACGGCGAGCGTGCCAAACTTGGTCTGTAACAGAGACACACAGATGGATATAATTGTTGTCTTTGTGTGTGTCTTCGTGTTTTTATCTGCATTCAATGCTACAGACCTGGTACTTGGCAATGAAAAGCCTCTTCGTGTGTTGGAGATTGGAGCAGGCACAGGAGCCAACTTTGAGTTTTTCCCACCGGGCACCCAAGTCACGTGTCTTGATCCCAACCCGCATTTTAAAAAAAAGCTGCTCAGGTGAGTGATGCGTCACACATACCGCACCGTAATATCACGTCAGTGGCTCCGGAACTCGACCCAGTGGCTTAGGAACCCGATTGAGGCTTGTAGAGGGCTGTGCGGCATTGATCTTTTTTCGTAGGGGAGTAACTTCGACTCAATGATCAATACATATTCTTTGTTACTGAATATTTGTTGTCATTTCCCTCCATTTTATACTGATTGTGCAATTAGCATCGTGCTATGAGCAGGAGGAGAATAAGAAGAATCCATTCTAATCTCTCACAGGGCAGTGCAGCCTTCTTTAGTGTTAGAGAACGGCCCACAGAAGCGGGTGTCACAGGGCGACCTCTGAGAATCCCTTCCAGGTGACCTCTGGCCCACACGGTAGAGGACAGCACTTCCCAGCCTACTTTGCATATGTGAGTCAAATTAATTGCTAGAATATTGCAAATTAAGTGCAGAAACAAATGTAATGTAACTCCCTCGCCTAGTATGCAAGAGGTTGTGGTTTTAACCCGACCCTGATGCCTGCTGCTGTATATTCGGAGTTTGTGTGGTCGTGTGGATTTTTCTCCGGGTCCTCCGGTTTTTTCCTCCACATTTAGAATCGACATCACGCGTTCAGAGTACTTGGCTGATATAAATGTCCACGTCATAAGCCACTTTGTTAAGCTATCATTTGTGACCAGGTCGCTTCTGAAAAATAGCCAAGTAGCTCAGTGGGCCTTACCTCGTAAAAAAATTTAGTTTTAGGTGATTGGTTTTTTTCTGACTTGGCTGAGACCCTCAACTGAATACGCTTGAAAAACCGGTTTTAAGAACAGGTTCCTGGCTGTATTCGACCCCATGACCCCACGATCTCAGCAGTGTCAGCTCAGCACTGAGACCTCTGAGCCTCTTGGCAAACTCACGAATAACAATTCTTAAAGATCGTCTAGAACCAAGTAACCTGGAATGCGTCAGGGTCCCTGCCGACTAACCATGCTTACACCATCATCGTTGGTTTTTTTTTAGTTAGATCGCATAAATATAAATGTGTCGTTAAACTCAAATTCACAACATGCTCTCTAACACAACCGGTGTGCTGTACGAGGAACGAATATTCTGTTTACGTGACAAATCTTACTAATTGGCTGTGTCGGGTGGTGGCGAGTTTAACGACACATTTATATTTACGAAATCTAACAAAAAAACCCCTATATTATAGATGATATTGGTCGCGAAAACAAATTCTAATCTGTACATGACGAGAAGGCGCATCACAACAGAAATGCTGCTGCAGGCTGGAAACAAATAAGAGTTGTTAACACACAGATGTGTGCAGCATTACGTGTACAAGAGCTCTATCAGCCTTAGCCAGACCACCAGCTCAATGGAACTGAATGTGTGGCCATTTTGTCATTTAGACATATCCTTCCGGGGCTCCCAGATGCATGTGACAGCAGTGAACATTGTTGATTGTACCGTACTCATGAGTCCTGAGGACCAAACCAATCTACAGTTGCGTATTTTCAGAGTTGGTGGTCTAAATTACAAAATTACCACACAGTCACTTCCTGTGAAGTGTCGGTCTCGACAAGGCTGAGATAATTCTTGTCCATGCAATTCATGCCACGGTGCGTATGTACGTTGAGCTTCTTTCGCACCGTAAGTAGACAAGCGTGCTAATCGAAAGTGTGTGGGGAAGGATAATAAACCAAACACAATAAAATATTTTAAAATACTTTTTTTTTTAAACACGCTTGAATGAAATGTACCGTACTCGTAATGGCAGAACTCCACGACTCCAGGAAGTGGCCCCGAAGCTTGCCACAACGCAAGGGGCCGTGGTGATTTACAGGCAACGTGAGTTGAGCGTGGACAATTAGACCCGTAAAAAAGATTGTTGAAATTTTTTTTTTTAATTTTTGATGATAGAGTATAGTATTGTCATCAGTATGACATACCTATACCAAGTTTGCTGTCGATGCGACATTGGGAAGACGGTTGAAATAGAGTTACAAGATTTGAGGATACGACAACAGACAGAGTGAGTTAAATAAAAGCGTGTAAAATGTTTAAAAATATTTATTTTTAATTTTTCATGATAGAATATAGTCGTGTCATCAGTGTGACATAAGTATACCAAGTTTGCAGTCGATAGCACATTGGGAAGTGGGTAAAAATTGAGTCGCAATATTTTTTAAGGATACGACAACAGACGGAGTGAGTTCAATAAAAGCGTGTCATAAAAAGCAGTTTAAATAGAAATTCGAAATTGCTTCTCATATAAATTATAACCGTGAGCGCTCCACACTTTCGCCATCGTCCTCACCGCCCGATGCCTCCCCAGGGCGTTTGACGAGAACCGGCACGTGACTCTCGTGGACACGGTGGTGGAACACGGGGAGGACATGCGCAGCGTGCCGAACGCCAGCGTGGACGCAGTGGTGTGCACCCTCGTCATGTGCTCGGTGCGGGAGCCCGAGGGCGTCCTGCGGGAGGTCATCCGCGTGCTGCGTCCCGTAAGGCTCACTCACCCCTGTGCATGCTTGCCGCACAGTGCCAATCATCCACAACGCTCTCCCGTCTCCTCCTGTCACACAATTTGGGTACATGTTGTGCCTTTACAATTTGAGTAAATGCTGTTGAATTTCGATTTAAAGCTTTCGTGACTGCAGGGATTCATCTTCTTGGTTCTTTCGGTAAAGTCACGTAGAAGGGAAATAATAAAATTAAAACATAATAAAATAATTCTCACGACGTTTCGGCCACAACGCAAGCAGCCGTCCTCAGGTGAAGAACAGGTTTCCTGAGGACGGCTGCTTGCGTTGTGGCCGAAACGTCGTGAGAATTATTTTATTATTTTTATTATTTTATTATTTCCCTTCTACGTGACTTTACCGAAAGAACCAAGAAGATAAATGCTGTTGATTCACTCTCCAACACTTTGGTGGGCTGAAGTAGCAACTATAATTGGCACATTTTGTTGACGTAACAAACCTTATTAATTGGCTGCGCCGGATGTTGGCGGGTTAAACGACACGTGAATGCTGACGCGATCAAACCCCGAAAAAAAATGCTCCTTTATTATGGAATCTGATTGTGTACAATTGCATTGCGTGCAGGGCGGGAAGCTGTACCTCCTGGAGCACGTGGTGGCAGCTCCCGACACGTGGGTGCGTAGCTGTCAGCAGATGCTGGACCCTCTGTGGTCCTTCATGTGTGACGGGTGCAATCTGGCTCGTGACACCGCACGCACTGTGCAGGCCGCGGGATTCTCACAAGTGGACATCAAGCACATCAACGCGCCCCTTAAGTTTCCCCTGATTAATCCACATTTAGTGGGGTGTGCAGTCAAATAGTTACACCGATCTACGTGGCTCCGTCATGTTGGTACGCAGATACAACTACACCGCTACGTGCGCTGTACTCTTGCATGCCTGTCGACCCACACAGTTTTACCTGTATTCTTGTACAGGGAAATTGAGTTTTCAGGTCCATGCGGTGTACAGCCGTTTCAATCGGGGCATTTTTGTGTCTATTTGTTTGTGTTTCTCCCTTGTGATGGGACTGTAGGATGAACGTTGAGATTTATAAGAGCACGGGGTTACCAATAAGTCGTGAATTGGTCTGTAATAAGGTAGGCCACTGATAAGGGGTTGACAGGCAATGAATGCTCTTGGTATGCAATTAATACACCGTTACATGTGGCTTTGTCCATTTACCCCTAGATTGTGAACGTGACAGTCAAACTGAATGTTTTATTCTCAAATGTGGACGGTAGCGTACTCGAATGCAAGGCCACGTTTAATAGACCGTCAAAACCCAGGACCTCGAGGGTTGCCGGCCCATCGCTCTGACATCACGAGCCACGGGGAGGAAGGAAAAAAACACCCTCTTACCTGATAATTGTTTTTTTACCCTTCTATCTGGCAACAAAACTGACACCTTTTTTTACAAGGAGTCATGTTTGCATAGACCACAATACCTGCAGCCATAATGCAAACAAAAAACAACTATCATATATTGTTCTGTTTTTATTTGCATTATGGCTGCAGGTATTGTGGTCTATGCAAACATGACTCCTTTTTAAAAAAAGGTGTCAGTTTTGTTGCCAGATAGAAGGGTAAAAAAACAATCATATTTTTTACTGGCAAATGAGGTTCCAATGGTGTAAATGCTTATCCCTCTTACCTGTGAAGCGTAAAATGACAAGGTCGATGTGAGAATTATTTTTACGAACTTCTCCGTTGCCCTGATGGGTGCTGCTGAGGCTGCGCCCGCCGTCTCTTGGCCTGTTGGTGGTGGTGGTGTTGGTGGTGTTGGTGGTGGTGTTGTTGGTGGTGGTGTTGGTGGTGGTGTTGTTGGTGGTGGTGTTGGTGGTGGTGTTGTTGGTGGTGGTGCTGAGCCCTGGCTGTTTCGTCTCGGGCTGTACTGCTGCGGCATTGCAGTCCCCTCTCCCGTGTTTCCTGCCATCTAAACTTGATTTTGTTCTAAACGTGGCGACTGTGACGGGATTAGCATGAATCTTCAGACTGCATTGATAGCCATTCATATTTTAGAGGTGGCACAAATATTAAAAAAAAGATTGATTTATTGGAACACTTTATAATTTTATAATTCACGTTTTAGAATGTTTGTTGTGTCCCCTTGCTTTGTTTGATCACCTGCTACTCCGTGGACAATGAGATTTTGTGGGGTCTTTGTCGTACGTTCTTGCAAGCACACCCCCCTCAGTCGCTATTCGTGCGGCCAAGGTGGCTCACGATCCTCGACTTACATCTCCGGTAATGAGGCGAGCGCCACCTCGGGCCCAGAGGTCGCAAACGGGTTTTGATTCCTTACCCGTACCCGGCCGCACCAGGGTCGCAAACGCCTACCCGTACCCGGCCGGGTACGGGTAGCCGGGTATCGGGTAGGGTACGAGTATCGGGTACCCGGTTGCGACCTCTGCTCGGGCCCCTTGTAACCCGCAGCTGCCGCTTCTGCCGACTCTTGTGACCGGGGTGGCCGGCCACCCTCTGCTGATCTTCCTTGAGGACGACCTCCATTTAAAAGGAGCTTTCCTGAGAAATCTCCGAGTCTTCGTGAGGCATTAAAATCCCGGGGTTGTTTTTGTTGTTGTTGTCGCTTGCATAATAAGACACCACGTAAGACAAACGACGCATTCCGCGTAGTTTTCCTGCTGTCGCGAGTTTGGTGAAATGCCACCAAGAAGCGTTGGGTTTTACCCCCCCTCACCCCCCCTGATCGTGTGACGCTGGGATATTTTAGGCGCGTAACATGAGGGGAGATTTTATAAAGGTCTTTGCCGTGCCTGCAATAGCATAGTCGTGCGAGGTGCCTTGCATGAGTGATTAGCTTGCGAGTGATAAACGTAGCACTTAAGAGACTGGTGAATGATCTCTGTCCTCTTGGCTCCTCGGCACCGGCTGTCGGGAGATCTTTGTTGAGTTGATGCTTGGAGGCGTCACTTCATTTCAGCTGGGTCTGCTCGGGTCAAAAACACCGAAAAGATTTCAGCACCCAAGCAATCCGCATCCAATGATCATGTTTTTGTTTTTACAAAATTCATCAATAACTCTGCCTTAAAAGAAAAGTGTATAAAGTCTGGGACGTTTTGGGCAATATCCTTTCTTAGCACGTAGAGCCAGAGAGAAGGAGCCAACAAGGGTGAGGATTAAGTTTTTAAAAACATTGTCTGATAACCTTTTTTATGGCATATACATCGTTATACTGTTCGTAGTGTTTGAGTACCAGGGAAACCCTTACATCGAAAGTATTACTAAATAATTTAAAGGTACATTTTTTAATCCTTGCGCCCGTTGACCATTTCAATTAAAGCAGTCTGGGACACTGAAGCAGCACAACCATGAAATTGAAACTAAATTATCTTGGAACATGGAACGTTGGTCATGTTTACTGGATCGCTTGGGGCTACCTCGCAAACTAATATAAAAAAATAATTTGCATTCAATAATTTCAAGGTACAATATTCTTCTGATATATGGTGACTTCACTTTATTGCTGCAAAAAATGTCATTGTAATAATGCTGTTGCCTTAAATAAAGCTCACGATCTTCACGCTGCCCTTTGCTTTTGAATCTTGAAGTGTGTGTAGTTTGGTTTGTCTGGGCTCCCTCGCTTACCCTCTCGCCTTTTATCAATTTCGAACCTCTTTCACACCGTACGTAGCCAACCGTGCTAATCGGAGCTGTCGGGGGAAGAACAACAATCTAAACACAACAACAAGCAGTTCGAAAGAAGTGGACGAGAGATGCAGAGGTAAGAGGTTATATAGGTGAGAGGGGGGAGGGGCAAGGGAGGGGGGTAGGGGGAGGGGAGCGTTGCGTGGACGCTCGGAGAGACGTGAAGTTGGACGGGGGGAAGTGGGCGGGGCTGGAAGTGGGCGGGGCTAAGAGAACGGGGGGATGCGCGGGGGGGGCAGCAACGATGCCAATGAAGCCAACAATGTCAATGCAGCAGCAAAAAAATCTTGCTGTGGTTTTCCCACCTGATGATTGCTTGTGTTGCAATTGAAACGTCCTCCCCCCACGTGTCGCTCCACTTGGTTTGCTCCATTCTGCCACATCCTCCCTCCACGTGTCGCTCCACGTGGTTTGCTCCATTCTGCCACATCCTCCCCCCACGTGGTTTGCTCCACTTGGTTTGCTCCATTCTGCCACATCCTCCCCCCACGTGTCGCTCCACTTAGTTTGCTCCATTCTGCCACATCCTCCCCCCACGTGTCGCTCCACTTGGTTTGCTCCATTCTGCCACCACCTCCCCCCACGTGGTTTGCTCCACTTGGTTTGCTCCATTCTGCCACATCCTCCCCCCACGTGTCGCTCCACTTGGTTTGCTCCATTCTGCCACATCCTCCCCCCACGTGGTTTGCTCCACTTGGTTTGCTCCATTCTGCCACATCCTCCCCCCACGTGTCGCTCCACTTGGTTTGCTCCATTCTGCCACCACCTCCCCCCACGTGGTTTGCTCCACTTGGTTTGCTCCATTCTGCCACATCCTCCCCCCACGTGTCGCTCCACTTGGTTTGCTCCATTCTGCCACCACCTCCCCCCACGTGGTTTGCTCCACTTGGTTTGCTCCATTCTGCCACATCCTCCCCCCACGTGTCGCTCCACTTGGTTTGCTCCATTCTGCCACATCCTCCCCCCACGAGTCACTCCACTTGGTTTGCTCCATTCTGCCACCACCTCCCCCCACGTGGTTTGCTCCCTACACACGCGCGCCACGTGTGTCTGGGGCCGCCATGGCGTCCGTGCTGCGCACTCTCCGCACCCACTGGAAGAAGAGCACCGCGGGGGGCGCCCTGTGCGTGTGGGGGGCCACCTGGGCTCACAAGCGGCACAAGTGAGACACGCCCCACCCCCCCAATCTCCTCCCCACAGCGGCAGCGCACAACCACCGAACCCCCCCCCCCTTGCACTCCCCGAGCCGATGGATTTGCTGGGGTCAGGTAATCGATTCTAGATTCGATTAAGGCGGCAGTGGAATCGATGCCGATTTTCGGATCGCCCGCGGACGCGTTTGCGCTGCCGGGCGAACGAATTCCGCGGGTCTGCGTCGGGCGTCTTGAGATGGCGCTGGCTGAAGGAGGCAGGCGGAGAGCCCTGCAAGTGCCACTCGGCACTCGATTGGCTTGAATCTCGTGTTCAACCGCGTAATGCGGTTAAAGGAATCGATCCGCGAAATCGCGGGGTGCGAATCGACTGTTGGTGATTGAATGGGGGAGGGGAGCGGTGGCGCAGTGGTTAGCGCGCTGCGCTACGAACCTCGGTGACCCGAGTTCGATTCCCGCTCACGGCCACCAACAGCCGTGACGATTGTCTGAAGCTGGTACCTCGGCCTCCCCCCTAGGTCGACTCGGCCTCAAACTATCCGGTGCGGGTCGTGGTCAAACATCGCCACTGGGGGGAGACAAAGACGGCCGGGCGTGGTGGCGGTGGTGGCGGTGCTGGTGGTGGTGGTGGTGCTGGTGGTGGCCACCCACCCCCTCGTGTGCCACGGCGCCGGCAGCCTTCATCGGTGCTGCTCGCTAACAGCAACTTGCCCCAACAGTCTGTTAGAGGCTACACGGGGGATCTTTGTCTTTGTAGGGGGGGGGGGGTGGAGGTCATCGATTCCAGACCGCTGTCTTTCATTCGTTATCTCATTCCCTCGGTGGTTGAAATTCCACATTTCTATGGCCGGGCGTCTGTCCGTTTGGCGAATGTGGTTCTGACGTTTCATTCCGGAGACAGTCGGCCATGGGCAGTGCACAGGGGCTGCTGAAGGTCGTTGTGATCACTCTGTGGTGGGTGTCCGTGTTGATGCCATTTAACTAATACACTTGTTAATTACACTATGAGACCTCCTTTACCAGTGGCAAAATATAGTGATAGGTTTTTACCCTTTCAACTGGTACAAAAACTGACACCTTTCTACAATGGATCATAGTAATAGGTTTTTACCCTTTCAACTGGTACAAAAACTGACACCTTTATACAAGGGATCATGTTTGCAATAACCACAACACAAGCAGTCAACAAAAAAAATGCAAACAAAAATAAACAACTCTGATAATGATATGCACTGTCCTTGAAGTTGATTGGTCGACTGACTGTGTTGTGGTTATTGCAAACATGATCCCTTGTATTAAGGTGTTGTTTTTTGTACCAGTTGAAAGGGTAAAAACCTATTACTATAATACGCTTGTTTTAGATTTTGCTTGCGAGCAGCATTTTCATTTGCTTGGTAGTGCGATTCGGTTCTCACATTCTAATCATCAACGTGCAGCATTTTTGCAGGACGCTATTATCACGAATGACGCGAAATGAAACGAAAGTGGTTCTCATCAAGGTCGCAAGCCCTGGACACAGCCAGGGGCAGGGGGTCAACAGCACGGGCGTCTGGGGTAAGGGGAGCGCCACGCCGTGGGGGAGGGCACCAGCAGCAGAGGAGCACCGCGTCGTTGTGTAGAACCACGTTGTGTAGAACCACGCCGTTGTGTAGAACCACGCCGTTGTGTAGAACCACGTTGTTGTGTAGAACCGCGTTGTTGTGTAGAACCGCGTTATTGTGTAGAACCACGTGGTGTAGAACCGCGTTGATGTGGAGAACCGCGTTGTTGTGGAGAACCACGCTGTGGTGTAGAACCACGTTGTTGTGTAGAACCACGTGGTGGAGAACCGCGTCGTTGTGTAGAACCACGTGGTGTAGAACCACGTTGTTGTGTAGAACCACGTGGTGGAGAACCACGTGGTGTAGAACCACGTTGTTGTATAGAACCACGTTGTTGTGTCCGTGTCGATGGGTTTCCACTGTTGAGTTTCCTCGCGGCTGCTGAACGCGGGACCCCAAAATGCCCCAAACGCTCAGCAGGCCAGCAACAAGCTGCACTCTTGTTATCAACTCAAACCTGTCAACCCCTCATCAGGGCCCTACCTTATTACACACAATTGAGATCGTATTGGTCACCCAGTGCCCTTACAACTCTCAACGTTCATCCTACAAACTCACATCACAAGGGAGAAACACAAACAAATAGACAAACACATTTTTTTGACCCGCATTGAAACGGCCGTATGGCGTATGGACCTGAACAACTCAATCTCCCTGTACAAGAATACGGGGTAAACCGAGTGGGATGACAGCTATGGGCCCCGTATGTTACGTAGCCCTCAAGAGATGTTGATGCGCCTTGCGTTTGGTTTAATAACCAGCGCCGTAGCGACAACAGTGATTTAAGTTCTGATCTCCATTGTCATGTCATCTTTGGTTTCAGAGCAAGCCTTTTGCGAAGAGCTGCATGCGAGGAAGCCTTGGTAAGGTCACGTGGGTTTGTGTTCATGTGAGGGTGTGTTCACGTGGGTGTGTGTTCACGTGGGTGTGTGTTCACGACTGATGGATGCGACTGTCATTTTAAACATTAAAGCATTAAAAATCGCGTTCGGAGGGGGGAGCCTTTGCCACATCCACTGCTGCACGAAGGCCTCGGCATGTCATGTCAGTCGTTCGGAGTCCTGCGACGATACTTCACCACCCCGGTCGGTGGTGACTGAAGGGGAGCACAGAGACGAGTTCACTTTGATGATCCTGCACTTATTCAGTCTCGTCACGCAACTCCCCGACGGCCAGTCGCCTCCTTACCCCCCTTGTATTGCTACTGCCATGGCCGCTGTTCTTCCCACGGACGTCTGGTCCGCACTGCGACACCGGTCACCATTCTGCTGGTCAACCCGCTGACACAGTCGCCCCCCGCCACTCACGCCACTCGGCCACTCACGCCACTCACGCCACTCGGCCACTCACGCCACTCACGCCACTCGCCTTCTGCTGCTGCTTCCCGCTCGCCGCCCCATTTTATAATTCCCTCCCGTCGTCTTTATTTTCCCAAAACCTCAATCATGACCTTGCTCGGTTCAAGAAATGTACTGGCCCTCGTGTTTTTGCAACACTAATCGCGCTAAGAACAGGTCTGTCGGAAAGACAGCGTCTGAATGAGACGCTCTCATTCAGATGCTGTCTTCCCGACAGACCTGTTCTTCACCTGAGGACGGCTGCTTGCGTTGTGGCCGAAACGTCGTGAGAATTATTTTATTGTTTTATTTTTATTATTTTGTTATTTCCCTTCTACGTGACTTTACCGAAAGAACCAAGAAGATGAATCCCTGCAGTCACGAAAGCTTTCAATCGAAACTAATCGCGCTGTTTATCGCTAGCGGCCTGGCGTATTGGGCCTTTGAACCTGTGCTCATCAACCTTAATGTAACGGAAAGATATTGCTCGTCGCTAATGTTAACAACCGTGGCCGGATATCGGCGGTGGCCACCCACGCAAGCAACTACCTCGGCAGGTGAATAATAATAATAATAGCGTGTGCACACCAGTGTCTGGTAAGTCGTCGTGTAGAGCGTTTGATCGTGTTGGGTTCTCTGGCCCCGTCTGTCACCAGGTGTTTGGAAATGAACGGCTGTTCCTGGCGGACGCCCCGAAGCGCATCACCGTGTTCCTCAACCCAGCAGCGAGCAACGGGTGAGCGGCACTCAAAGTGAACGCTGTTTAGCCAGCTGCGAGGGTTCAATCGAGCTGGATGTGAGTCTCATTTCGCAAGGGTGATCTGGGTCACCGACATGAAATCAAAGCAAATAAAGCAAAGTACAGCACAGTTAAGCAAATAGGAATAGCAGCAGAGAGAGAGAGACACATGGAGAGAGAGAGTAAAGTTTTTTGAACCAGAGACCAGGAGGACATTCCCATTTGCAAGACTTAACTCTCTTGCAAATAGAAGGTTACCTCTATCCCGCGTGGGGTGTCCATCGACCATCACACGTCCACCGCCTATCACACGTCCACCGCCTATCACACGTCCACCGCCTGCATGCAGTCTTCACTGAGGGCTTACATTTTCAGAGCCCTGCCCCCTTCGCCAATCGTCCATCGCTGCGCATGGATTTATCACGTAGGAGGCTTTCGCGACCAATAACATCCATAATACAGGTTATTTGGGTTAGATCGTGTAAATAAATAAATGTGTCGTTAAACCCGCCACCACCCCACACAGCCAACTAGTAAGGGTTGTCACGTAAACGGAACGTGCCGATTCGTCACTAGTACAGCACACCGGTGTGTTGGAGAGCCAAGCCACAACATTCACAATCTTGAGTACGACGTTTCGCCAGTAATTACAACCAGCTTCATCAGGTGGACAGCCAGATTAGTGGAGAAATCCTCCTGTTTCGTTCCTTAAATAGAGACGTAGATGTGCGTGGAGTTTATTAACGCGGGGACCTCGGTGCTCGTGCGGTGTGACGGTCGCACGTGCCGTGTTTCTCCCACTGTGTGTGTGCTAAGGATTACTCTGGGTGAAATAGGTGAAAAATAAAAGGATTACCCTGGGTGAAATAGGTGAAAAATAAAAGGATTACTTTGGGTGAAATAGGTGAAAAATAAAAGGATTACTCTGGGGGAAATAGGTGAAAAATAAAAGGATTACTCTGGGTGAAATAGGTGAACAATAAAAGGATTACTCTGGGTGAAATAGGTGAAAAATAAAAGGATTACTCTGGGTGAAATAGGTGAAAAATAAAAGGATTACTCTGGGTGAAATAGGTGAAAAATAAAAGGATTACTCTAGGTGAAATAGGTGAAAAATAAAAGGATTACTCTGGGTGAAATAGGTGAAAAATAAAAGGATTACTCTGGGTGAAATAGGTGAAAAATAAAAGGATTACTCTGGGTGAAATAGGTGAAAAATAAAAGGATTACTCTGGGTGAAATAGGTGAAAAATAAAAGAATTACTCTGGGTGAAATAGGTGAAAAATAAAAGGATTACTCTGGGTGAAATAGGTGAAAAATAAAAGGATTACTCTGGGTGAAATAGGTGAAAAATAAAAGGATTACTCTGGGTGAAATAGGTGAAAAATAAAAGGATTACTCTGGGTGAAATAGGTGAAAAATAAAAGGATTACTCTGGGTGAAATAGGTGAAAAATAAAAGGATTACTCTGGGTGAAATAGGTGAAAAATAAAAGGATTACTCTGGGTGAAATAGGTGAAAAATAAAAGGATTACTCTGGGTGAAATAGGTGAAAAATAAAAGGATTACTCTGGGTGAAATAGGTGAAAAATAAAAGGATTACTCTGGGTGAAATCGGTGAAAAATAAAAGGATTACTCTGGGTGAAATAGGTGAAAAATAAAAGGATTACTCTGGGTGAAATAGGTGAAAAATAAAAGGATTACTCTGGGTGAAATAGGTGAAAAATAAAAGGATTACTCTGGGTGAAATAGGTGAAAAATAAAAGGATTACTCTGGGTGAAATAGGTGAAAAATAAAAGGATTACTCTGGGTGAAATAGGTGAAAAATAAAAGGATTACTCTGGGTGAAATAGGTGAAAAATAAAAGGATTACTCTGGGTGAAATAGGTGAAAAATAAAAGGATTACTCTGGGTGAAATAGGTGAAAAATAAAAGGATTACTCTGGGTGAAATAGGTGAAAAATAAAATGATTACTCTGGGTGAAATAGGTGAAAAATAAAAGGATTACTCTGGGTGGAATAGGTGAAAAATAAAAGGATTACTCTGGGTGAAATAGGTGAAAAATAAAAGGATTACTCTGGGTGAAATAGGTGAAAAATAAAAGGATTACTCTGGGTGAAATAGGTGAAAAATAAAAGGATTACTCTGGGTGAAATAGGTGAAAAATAAAAGGATTACTCTGGGTGAAATAGGTGAAAAATAAAAGGTCACGGCGGGCGCTTCAGAGTCGTCCGTGGAGATGATTTGCACGTTCTGCCCGTTCTCCGCGGTTGTTTCCAGGAAGGCCAAAAACTTGTTTGACCTCAACGCCGCTCCGATCCTTCACTTGGCGGGATTTGAAGTCACCGTGGTCAAGGTAACGAGCACGTGCACGTGTGCGGGTGAGAATGTGCACTCTGGATCGTTTGTCTAGGCTCGCGTGGGCTCTTGAATACATTCACAGACAGGCAAGTGCCATGAAGACGTTGTCTCCGTGCATAGCCCTTGGTGTCGATCCACTGCTGGATGAGTGCTTCCCTACGCCATGTGGTTTGTCGTGGTGGGGGGGGGGGCATCACTTAACCATATTTCACCACACTGCTCAGTGCGGATTCGTGAAGGTGGGGAGCACAGATGTCGGAGCTGAGAAGTCGGAAACATTTATACTTGCTGCTTCTCACACCCACACAGGCCCCGAAAACGCCTGTTTTACGTGTTCGTGGTGGCCCATCTAGGCGCTATACAGGCTAATGCCTGCTTGGCTTTCACGACCGGGCGAGATCAGGTGCAGTCCCCGGCGCTTTGACTATAGGCACGTGGACTGGTGCATACTCCGAAATCTGGTTAATTTTCCTTTGTACAATTTCTATCACAAGTCTATTCTTGGCCTGTTTTTTTAAAACGATTGTAGTGCAGCCACTGCAACCACACTTATGACTTTCATCTGTGATTTGCTGCACAATTTCTTCGTGTGCGTTATAAATCAAGTAATTTTTTTACCTACGATCGTTGTCTTGTTACGGTTACGAGAATTGGGAATCTTGAGGCGGCCTCTGGCAGCGCGCAGTGCGGCAGTCCGTGGCGGTAGCTGCCGACGTCTGGCACCGGGCTCATCGGCGTCCACGGACGTGGCTTAACGATCCACATTGCCGGTGATACGTCTGTTGTTTTTTGCCGAAACGATCCCTTAAATAATCGGATTGCCCGGCCGGGTACGGGTACCCATTTGCGACTCTGGTGCGGCCGGGTACGGGTAAGGAATCAAAACCCGTTTGCGACCTCTGCCGCAGACCGATCACGAGGGGCAGGCGCAGGACCTGCTGGGGGTGCTGGACCGCACCGACGCCATCGTGGTGGCCGGAGGGAACGGCACTCTGCTCGAGGTGAGTCCGCGGCGAAGCACGCGGGCGGACAGCCTGCTTGTGTGACGGTCAACATCGTTGGGTTCGCGCGTGTTTTATACGTACGTGTGTTGATCTTCTTTCGCACCGTACGTAACCAACCGTGCTAATCGGAGGTGCGGGGTGTACGATGGGTTCACGTTACCTTTCTGGCGGCTGGAGGCGCTGACCATTCATGGCTGTGTCAAGAAGAACGGTGCTGGAATGGATTCGCCACTCTGAATGTTGTCCGTTCAGTGGATCTCTGGGGCGTTGTTCGAAACGTCCCCAAAACCAACTTCAGCCGCTGCTGCCAGTGCCGGGTACTTAGTAATGCGCTGGTCGGAGCGGCGGTGCACTTCGCAATTGGACCTGGCAAACCTAAATTCGAATCCTGGCCACGGCTGACATCATTGGAAAGTGATGTCTGAAACGGTCCTGGGCCCCCCCCCCCCCCGTTCACAAACCTGCAGCAGTACGGTCACGACTGACTGAGGGGTGGATTGACAAAGGGGGCTGTGAATGATTATTTCTGCGCGAACCGTTGTCTGCTGAGTCTGTGTCTCTGCATCGACGTTGCCGTGAAGCGGTTGTAACCGCGATGGACGACGTTGTCCGTGTGCGCTCAGGTTGTTACGGGAATGCTGAGAAGAGACGACGAGGTGAGTCGACCTTTTGAGAACATCGCCGTGCGGGAGCAACGTTCATCATTCACGAGCAACGTTCATCATTCCCAACACCGAATTAGTCTGGAATTAGCATTGCCAAGAACATCGAGGCACGGAGCTGTGTTTGTTTTGAGAGCAGCGATCTGGGTGCGACTGTAACCGCACCGCCCAGAATTTGCCCGATCTCGATTGGCCTCGGAGACTAAGCAGGGTTGGATTGGCGAACGCCGATACGCGCCATCCTCTCCGAGGCGGCGGTGTTGCCGCGCTACGAACCCGGTGACCCGAGTTTTGATTCTCGCTCACGGCCAACACCAGTGACGATTATTTGTACCGGTCCTGGGCCTCGCCTAGGTCCACTCAGCCTCATTGTATGTGTGCATGTTGAACTTCTTTTGCACCAACCGTCGTAATCGGAGGTGCGGGGGAAGGACAACAAATTAAACACAAAAGCAGTTCTAAAGAAATGATTTTTCAATGAAATTCGTTTTCTCAAATGAGTACCTGGTGTTGTGTGTAAACATCGCCCCTGGAGAGACAAAGGCAGCCAGGCATGGAGCTGGCCAGTCACCACCTCGTGTGCCGTGCCGGCCTAACTAGGAGCTCGCTAACAGCACCTGCCCCAGCACTCTTTTAAAGTTCATAATAAAGGCTTTTTTAGGGGTTAGATTGTGCCACCCGCAGGCCAATTAGTAAGGGTGGTGGTGGGCTAACGACACGTTTATATTTACGCGATCTGACCCAATTAAACATTTACTATTAACACTATTGGTCATGAAAGCCTACTACGTGTTAAACCAGTTTGTTAAATTTAACACTTAGTACGCTTTCGCAACCAATATTATTCATAATAAAGTTTTTTGGGTTAGATCGCGTGAGGATAAATCTGTCGTATCCCTCCAGCACCCGACACAACCAGGAAGGTTTGTCACGTCAACAATGACGCGTTACTGGTAATTACATCCCGCATCGTTGGGCGATTTGCTGGGTGTAATTACCAGCGAAACGTCACGGTATTCAAATAGTAAATGTTGTGGACTTACTCTCCAACACACCGGTGGGCTGAAGTAGTAACGAATTGGCGCGCTGTTTACGTGACAACCCTTACTGGTTGCGTTGGGTGGTGGAGGGTTACGATACATTCACACTTACACGACCTAACCCTAAAACCTTGATTATGAACGGTCTGTTGAAGGTTATACGGCGGGGGGGGTGGTCTTTGTCTTTGTCAGGCCGACTTCAGTAAGATCCCCATTGGGATCATCCCGCTGGGCAAAGTGAACACCGTCGGCGGCATCGTTCACCTGCAGGAGGAGGACCAGGTCAGGTGAGCGAGCAGCAGCACCGAGACACGGTGGCCCCCACCCCACCACCCCCCCGTGTGCGTGCTGGGCCCCCGCGATGGACGCCGCCGCAGCCGCGGGACGACGACGTAGCTCTGGGTCACACCGTCGTCACCGTGGTCGCACCGTTGCGTGGCACACACTCACTCACACACTCACTCACACACTCGCTCACACACTCGCACACTCACTCGCACACTCACTTGCACACACACATACTCACACACTTGCACACACACATACTCACACACTTGCACACACACATACTCACTCACTCGCATACTCACTCACACACTCACTCACACACTCGCACACTCACTCGCACACTCACTTGCACACACACATACTCACACACTTGCACACACACATACTCACACACTTGCACACACACATACTCACTCGCATACTCACTCACTCGCATACTCACTCACACACTCACTCGCACACTCACTTGCACACACACATACTCACACACTCGCACACTCGCCCCCCAGTGCGCTGAACGTCACGGTGCGCTTGCCTGTCCGGGAAAGTCTCGCTGAGCTCTCGTGACCTGTTCAGGAGGGGTCCTGCCGAGTTTTCGCGGCGAGGGACGATGATTTCTACGTCGATTTAAATCGAGTCATTCGTGGGTAAATGTTCGAATTTGGCAAATTGGACCGTGATGCCGACACGCGACGGCCTACAAACGCGAACGGCTTGACGGGATTTTTAACGCCGTCCGCCTTGAAGCGGACGGCGCGTCGTGTTGCGGCTAAAAGAGCCCCGCTAACAATCAGGGCGGCCGCTGGATTCGAACCGCGAATGTCTGCAACAAGCGGCGGGCACGCTACCAGTGGGCCGAGCGTCGTGTGCGGCGCGCAGGCGAGTGGTTTCTGTTGTGACTTATGCAAACAATTTAAACATGGACATTGCAGTTTTCAGTTTAGTTTTTACATGCGCATGAAGCGGTGCCACTGTCGTGTCAGAATACGAGCGAGCGAGTGCGTGCGTGTGCGGCGTGCGTGTGCGCAGGAGAATCACCAGCGCCACGCTCGCCATCGTCAGGGGGAGCACGGTTCCCGTCGATGTCCTTCAAGTCGTGGTAAGGGCGCCTGTTTTTTGTTCTATTTAAATTATTTCCCCCCCCTAACCTCCAGTTTGTGTTCCGATTGTATTCTTGGTGTCTTGTCACGAGGCAAAGGGTCCACTTGAACAGCTTGCACCGCTGTTCGGCCCTTTGCGACGAGCATCCGTGGTTTATATTTTTCTCCGATTAAAAGCACGGGGCCCTGCGGGGGATGTGTTCCGAATGTTTACTCGGCGCGTAACTTTCCGTCGATCGAGACGTGACATGGTGCGCGCGCTCACCAGCGTTGTCTCCCGTGTCCGGTTGACCGCTGTGAACGGGACGGATCTTTGATCGTCGCTCGAAAACATTTCCACGAGATCCCGCGCAGTCCCGATCGGCGGCCGGGCGGCAAGCGACACGTGACCGTGTTTTTTTAAACGCTTTTATTTAACTCACTCTGTCTGTTGTTGTCGTTGTCGTCATTGTTGTCATTGTCGTATCCTCAAATCTTGTAACTCAATTTTAACCCACTTCCCAATGTGGTATCGACTGCAAACTTTGTATACTTATGTCTTACTGATGACAATACTATATTCTATCATAAAAAATATATCTTTTTTTTTGTAAACCATATTTTTTATATGTTATGTTTTGCCTTGGCTCTAACTGTCCACGCTCAACTCACGTTGGCTGTAAATCACCACGGCCCCTTACGTTATGGCAAGCCTCGGGGCCACTTCCCCGAGTCGTGGAGTTCTGCCATTACTCGTACGGTACATTTCATTAAAGCGTGTTTTTAAAAAAGTATTTTAAAATATGACTTGTGAAACGCAACGTTGCGTGCGCCTTGCTCCATGCGCAGGGCGTCGAGGGGAAGCCGGTGTATGCCCTGTCGGAGCTGCGCTGGGGGAACTACCGAGACGCCCAGGCCAGCGCCCCCAGGTACCCAGGATCCTCCGTTTGTCGTCTCTTCTTCTTGGTTCTTTCGGTAAAGTCATGTAGAAGGGAAATAATAAAAATAAAACATTTAATAATTCTAACGACGTTTCGGCCACAACGCAAGCAGCCGTCCTCAGGTGAAGAACATTTAAAACATAATAAAACAGGTCTGTCGGGAAGACGGCGTCGCTGTCGGGAAGACAGCAACACTGTCTTCCCAACAGACCTGTTTTCTTGTTATTATTTTATTATTTCCCTTCTACGTGACTTTACCGAAAGAACCAAGAAGATGAATCCCTGCAGTCACGAAATCTTCAAATCTAAATTTTGTCGTCTCTTCCTCGCACCTCCGATTTAGCACGGTTGGCTACGTACGGTGCGAGAGAAGTTCAACAGAAGATCCCTCGCAGTACCGCACCCACAACCGTCTGGGTTGACAGCTGTGATCTTCTAATAACGGAGTACGCTGACGCCTGTTGTTGTTGTTGTGCAGGTACTGGTACCTTGGCCCCTTGAAGAAGGTGGCCTCCTACTTATTGAGCACCTTCCAGGTACGTGTAGCCGGTGGTCGCCACTCAACGACTCATTCCGTCACAATCCTTAGCATCGCGCTCCGTGCATCGTGTGGCTTGTGGCTGTTTTATGCGCGGCGTTATGAGCGCAGTTGCGTGCAAAGTCACAACGCGGGGGGGAGACAAGCGGTACAAACAAGAGCAACAAGAATTGCTGGAGGCCTTCAGGCTGTCGCAATCCCTCGCGTTCGTGCGATGGAACAATCCGTCCGCCTCCTGCACACGAGCAGATTTTGTCGCGAGGTGGTGAACAGCTTGCCACGGTGGCGAGATGTTAACTACCTCGCCTGGGATACAGGAGGTTGTCAGTTTGATCCCGACCCCCTGGAGCCTGCTGTATATTTGGAGTTTGCGTATTCTCTCTCTCTCCATCCCCGTGGTCGCTTGGATTTTTCTCTAGGGTCCTCCGGTTTTTCCCCTCCGCATTTAGAATCAACAACACGCGTTCAGAGTATTTGGTTGCTGTAAATGTCCACGTCACAAGCCACTTTCATTGAGCTATCACTTGTGGCCAGGTTACTTTTGAAAAAGAGGTACGTGGTAAAATAAAATAAAAGTTTAGTTGATGGTTTCATCTCGACGGTAGACGTACGTTGTGGGCGTGCCCCCTCTTGCTGCCACTGCCGTTCGTCTCAACCACCAACCACCTTTGAGCCACCGGCCAAGTGCGCCAAGTTTTAGTTGACGTCGGTTCGGTGTCTTTAGCCCGCGTACGTTCTCCAATCCGTGCGTTCCTCTGCGTCGGTGAGATTCCAAGCGTTGCACCTCCTCCACGCTTCTTGGTGCGCTGTTCAGTTTCCTTCCCTGTGACTCGTCAGCGTCCAACGGTCCGACCCGTGTCAAAGCAGCTGATTGAGAACGTTGTGAAAATTCGCATTCAAGTGTGCAGTTTTGTCACGAGCTTTAAGTTACATTTTTTAAAAAAGCTTGCTCTTTCACCACGAGTATATTCACGTGTGTTTGGTGTGCGAGGTCCTAGGTCGACTTAGCCTTAAACGGGTACCTGCTGTGGTGTGCAAGCATTTGCACTGGGAGAGACAAAAGTGGTTGGACGTGGCGCTGGCAACCCCCACCCCCTGGTGCACTCTGCCGGCCTTCATCGGTGCTGCTCGACAGCAGCACTTGCCTCGGCCGTCTGTTAGGGCTACACGGGGGATCTTTGTCTTTGTATGCCTCCCTTTCAGGAGTGGCCTCCGAGCCGCCATGCCCTCCTGTCGTACGCAGAGCCAGCGGAGAGGCCCGAGTATGTGGAGGAAAGCCCCGGTCCAGTGCCACGGGCCTCCCTGTGGAGGAGAATCTACAACAGATTCCTTCGACTGCAGGAGAGTAAAGTGCCAGGTGGGCTCCCCCACACCCCCGGACACTGTGACACTCGCCACGCCGCCACACTCGCTATGCCGCCACACTCGCGAGGCCGCTACACTCGCCACGTCGCAACATTCACTACGCCGTGCGTTGCTCCCGTGTAGCACAGTGAGCGGTTATAACTCCACCCCCCCCCCACGTCCTCTACCTTTTCACCAGGCCACACTTTACCAGACCACACTTAACACCAAGGCTGTGGGGTAGGCCGTCGCCCTGCGGTGATTTGACCATTGGTGATAATGACGAAGCGTGGATTTACGTGTCGCCAAATGTTCCGCTTTGTCCGATTTTGGTGAAAACGACAAATTGCCAATGCAGTGAATCGTTTCGTCAGATTCACGTTAGTTATGTCCGTGATAATGAACGCTTTTGTTCTATAGAACCATTCAACCGGTGAACAGTGCGGTTTTCCTGACGGGGCTGTCAAGATCCTGTTGCGTCGTTGGGTGCTCGCCCAGTGTGGGTGTGCCGAGCGAGCGAGTTTACGCCGCTGCTGTACGGGCGGCCGTGTCGTGTGCCCTCATTGTGCAGAGAAGCCAGTGGAGGAGACGCCACAGACCGAGATGGAGATTTCCTCGATGGAGGTGGTGATCAGCAGCCTTAACGCCGTGCTCGATCTCAAGGTTTGTGGACATCCCCCCCCCTCCCCCCCGCGTCTCCCTCGTTTCTGGGTCAGCGTCTGCATTCCGGCTCCACGATTGCAACACGCAGATGACCCGGTGGCTTTATGAATGATAATTTTTTTGTAGTGTTTTGTTGTTGTTAATGTGCAAATAATGTCACTTTCAAACAAAAAAGATTAATAAAACACAAACCAAGCCAAGCATCATATGATACATCAACCGGTCAGTCAGGTGGTGGTGGGGGTTACTGGAGGTTCGGGTCGCAAGCGGAGCGTTGTGAAGAGCCCTTCTTCCAGCAGTGGCTGCCAACTATTGTTTTTTGTACAGGTCACAAAAAAATCATCAATCATCACGATAACATTGTGACCTTAAAAGTAAACATATCTAAAAGGAGATGTTTGGGGCAATAGCACACAAATAATATATTACAACTATTAGGAGCGTTTAAAGCGTACGTATTTTGGTGACGCTTAAACAACAAGTTGCTTTGTTCTGACACCCCAACAGAAGCCAGATGCGGTGGACATCGTTCTGATGCCTTCCGCCGTCACAAAGATGGACTTCATTCGTGCAGGGTAAGGGAGGTTGCGACTGGTAAACGTGAAAAGGCGAAACCCCGCGGCACGTCGCGAGGACTTGAGTTTGAGAAACCGCTGGAGTTGGGCCGTGAGCGTGCGGAGGATACGGCAGTGATGGCGTGCGTTCCCCTCGCAGGATGCAGAAGGAAAACGCAGTCCGCGAGGACTCCACGAAGCTACAGGCCAAAGAGGTTTCTCTCAAGCCGCAGGTGAGGGAGGGTTGCATGATACGTGCGACCACATTGCTGCTTAAAAGAGATTTAATTAAAATCAAACTCCTCAAGACGGCCGCGGCAGCAAAGCGAACGCTTGAGGAGAAACGGGAAACCCAAACCGGAAACCACGCACTTCAAAGATACGTTGTTGGCATGTAGTTAATAAATGATAATGTTCTTATCATGCATGCCATAGACAAGATGCCAGTCAGACCACAAACATAGCAGGAGATGGCTCGACTTGGCTACACCGCCTAAATAATTGCAAGATTATCTTCAAACTCTTCCAATCTGTTGTTTAGTCTTCACACAAATAAACAGAGCCATAATGTTTTGAACAAAAATATTATTAGTAAACCTTCGTTAACTATTAACATGGAATATTTAGGAGTGAACACGTATGGAATGTATCCATAGTTGACGGGTTTTCAGAATGTCACTTAACATTATAGGCGTACCAAAAACTCGTTCAACAAAACAACGTGTTATTGAAGCAAATGGTAATTTAGAATGATGTAATACTACAGAGTATCAGTTTATTGTACAGAGAAAGAGCTGTGCAGACTTGCAATAGCTCATGCCACTGCTGCCAGAATGGCCTCCATAGAAGGAGTTCTAGAGCCCCATGAATAGAGGGAGTTCTTTGGCCTACTCTTCGAAACTGGCCAATCTTCTCGGAGGTGGAAATCCTCGCACTTTCCTCAGCACGCGTCACCTGCCGATCGGCTGCGGTTGTGACCAGTTACACTGCTGGGAGATGGACAGAGGCGGGGAGATCTGAGAAACTTGCAGCAGTTTCAACTGCTGCAGCAGTTTCAACTGCTGCGGCAGGAGATCAAAATCTAACACGAGCAACCTCTGGATTGCACGCCCAGTGTGCTCGCCATAACACCACAGCAAGTGTGACTCTAACGTTGTAAATTAGATGGTTCGATGCGAATGTGAAGGAGAACGCCTTTTCGTCGATAAGCTAGTGACCTCTTCCGGTTGCCCAGCGTTTGACGTGCTGGACGGGTCTGCCCCCCCCCAGGTGCAGGGCGGCTGGTTCAGCATCGACAGCGAGGAGTACGAGGCGATGGACGTGCAGGTGCGCGTGCTGCCCTGGAAGCTGAAGCTCTTCTGCCACAGCTCCATCCGTGACAAGCTGCTGCAGTGAATTTGGTCGCAAGTCTGCCGACTTTGTAAAATTGTTCGCGTTTCTGTGTTCGTTTTACGAGTGTGAACAAAATAAAATCCGTGCAATCGAGTTGTGAATTGGGAGTTGAAATAAGCAAAGCGGGCGCCATTCTGGCAAGACCAGTACTTGTAAAGTGGTTAAATTAAATGTCCATTAAACTGTGTAAATGTCATCATTATGCCGATTTACATCACACATGATTTGAAAATGCCCCCATATTAGGTTGCCATGCCATTTGTGGTTTACATTGTACAAGTTTTAACAATTGCAGATTGAAACATGTTATATTCACCATTCCATTTGATGTAAATTACATTGTGAAGGAATATTTTTGGAAGTGGACAGAAGAGAAATAAAGTGAGAACATGAGCAGAATGTTTCTTGCGTTGAACAGAGAAGTCGGTTTTCTGGCAATCGTTCCCGATCCGTGATTTTAAGCGAAAATGGTCAACACAACACATCACGTGTTTAATTTAGTTATATAATGCTGCAGTTTTAATATATGTAACCTTGGCATTGTCACGGTTACACATATCAATACGAGTGTTCTGTAGCTGCACCTTCAAGGTTACCAATTCTACCATGGAATGATTTCAAATGAAATAATACATCATTAGACCTCCTTTGCCTGTACCAAAATATAATAATAGGGTTTTTCCCCTTTTTTCTGGCAATAAAACTGAAACCTTTTTACAAGGATTCATGTCTGCATTAACCACAATACTTGCAGTCAAAATGCAAAAAAACATACTATGTTTGCATTTTGACTGCAAGTATTGTGGTTAATGCAGACATGAATCCTTGTGAAAAGGTTTCGGTTTTATTGCCAGAAAAAAGGGGAAAAACCCTATTATGAAACACATTTCAACTCGAGTAACGGTAGCCGAGAGAACAATGCATTTACAAAGCTCCTTGGATGGTTCAACGCACGTCTGCTACATGCCATTTAACATGTAAACATTGACAAGTTACGGGACCATTCGACTTTGCTCATGACTAATGGACGTGGGTTTCCATGCCGTCGGGGCTTCACATTTCAGCCGGGGTCTGCCTGTGGCTCGCTGACCCAGATAATATTTCGGCAGCCGCCACACCGCACCCATTATATACATCTTGCCATGGTTGCAAGTCGCATGCCAGCTCCTGGTCTACCGGCGATACAGAAAACATTGAGAGAAATGAAGGTCCTGGATGCAGTAGAGTGGCAACGGTGGATGAGGAGGAGGGTGACGCCCTAGTAGGTGCCGTTGGCGTGCATATCGCGAGTCATGTCGTGCTTGTCACTGACGCGCGCCTGCAGCAGCATGTGCTCCACGACCCCCACGCGCACGTTCATGTGCTCCGTCTCCTGCTTGAGGCGGGTGAGGGCCTGCTTGACACGCACCAGGGGCCCTGTCCCAACAGAAACCGCACGCGCCACTTTGCGTTACGTGGAGCAGTTCACGTGGCTGGGAGAGGGGGCTATCTTGGCCGAGTTGGTGCACGGTGGCGCTGCATCGTTCGGTTTGTTTGGCACCATGTCCAACGTTTTGCTCCACGTGCTGGGAGCGTCTGCAGGAACAGTGCTCCCCTATCGGCAATGGTGACAACCCCATGCATCGCGTGCACACTTGGGACCGAGTCTTGCTCCGGGCAACTTTAACATCTACGGGTAGCAGCTTCGGCTCATGGGTAACGGGTAATCATCCAAGCCAAGGACGCTTGGATGCCCTCTCGGATGTGAGCAACATACGTGAATTCCAATCCACACGACCTCACAACGCACGTGCGGCATGCTTGTTCACAGTAAGTAAATGTTCAGCGTAAACGCATTTGTAGTGGTGGAAGCGGGTCTAACCCGATCACGTCACATCGGTCTGCTCCTTACGGGCCTTCACAACATGCCAGGAGGGGTTACCAGCCCTGCACACAAGGTCTCTGACTGGTGGGCAGAGGGGGGGGGGATCTTTGGGGAGTTGTGAGTCCAAGACCAGGCGGGTGCACAGTCAAGCACAAACCGAGCGTCTGTGTGGTACTGCACTGGCCATCGTGAAGCTAAAGGCGGTGGACGGTGACGTCGGGGAAGAAATGGTCCACCGCTTGGCCGATGTCTTAAGTAGACGTTGCGTATATGCGTGCAACACCATGTATACATGTACACACAGCTATGCGTGCAGCAATAAACTATCCACACTCACCTCCATCAGTCATGCTGCTTCCTCTTTCCTCCATGTCTTGTTTCACCTTTTCGAGCTCTTCTGTGATCTAAATTGTGAAAACACGCACTTATTTAATGTTGTGTTTAAACTATAAATGAGCAAAGAATACAAAATGCAGGTTCTTCAATGGCACACCGAAACATTCAATATTCTTCAGCTTATTGTGATACTGTATCTAAATCTCAACCGTTAATATAAATAGATTAAACTTACCACTGGACAACACAAGACCAGCACCACTCACTCACGACTCTTACATCACTAACACTGCCCATGCTGATCACTCGTCATACACACCACTCATGCCACTTGATATCAACTCTCACCTTTCACACAAACATCTCCACTAAGTCGTCACTAAGCCACCCCTCAACAGGTTCCACCCAATCACTTCCCCCCCCCCCCGCTCTTTCACCCCGCTCACCCATCTTGGCAAAATGACAATCTGATAACGGATTTCAGTTAATTTGATGGTTAGCGACGGCTATCAACAAGCAGGCGTTCTGAATTGCTGACTGGTTCGGAAAGGTTCAATTACGATGCTTGGCATCCATTAAAAAATTGCGTGCGGGAAGTTCTGAGCATTGCAACGCACACCTTCGCATTTGCGAGCGAGTGAGCGTCCGTTTTCGTGAGCGTGCGTTTTCGTGTGAGCGTGCGTTTTCGTGTGAGCGAGCGAGCGTGTCCGTGCGTGCGTGCTCGTGAGCGTGCGTGTTCGTGTGAGCAAAGGTGAATGGACGACGTTTGTCTCGCAAACCTCGGCAAGCGTCTGCGCTCGTTCGGTCACCCCTCCACTGCCCTGCCGGTACTGATCCTTGACCTGAAAGCAACAGCACCGTGTCACTGCCACGGCGAAACCATCGTCATTTGCAGCACGTTTCACTCTCGCCTCTCAAATGTATATTTCCGCGTGCCCTTTCAGCAATCCCGCTGCTGTATGGCGGCCTTCCCACGCCATGCGAGTCGCGGGAGTTACCTGGCCGTATTTCACCACGCTGGTTAGCGCGAGTTGGTGAAGGCGGAGAGAGCATGAGATTCCGATGCAGAGTGCAGTACAACAATGGATTTGCTGCGCTGCCCTTTGCTGCTCAGTGTCGCACGCAAAAGCCGACAGCATCCGCTCGATGCACGGCAGGGGCCCCATCCAGGCTCAATTCTACTTGAGTTCTGAGATTCCTTAAAGGCTGAACGAAAAATCCAGCTTCCCACTCGGCACGGAAGATTTGCAGTCAATTGGAATGCACATCGCAATCATCGCCTCTTCTTCGCAATCACCGCCTCCTTCTACGAAGAACTTGGCAGGATCCTGCTGACAAGGAGTCGTGAGACGACTCTCCTGGGTGAACAAGCGTACGAATTTTAATCGGCAACATAATGCGAGTGCCCTGCTGTCATACCGCCTCCGGTTCTAACATTGTTATCCCAAGCGCACCTTCACGTCTGGTAAACACGTAAACATTCTTAATCCCAAGTTGTATCTTCCATTCGCCGTTTGGTTAAATGTTGCATTGGATTACCTTCTGTAAGAATGAAAACAACTGTTTCGGACTGGCATCACCGTTAATCTGGAACGAGCATTGGAGCTATGCACTTTTAAATCTCGTAATTTCTTTAGAACTGTATTTTGCGTTCAGTTTGTTGTCCTTCCCCTGCACCTTAGCTAAGTACGGTGCGAAAGAAGTTCACACGTACATACATGAACGCTGGATCTGGCATGAGTGCCAGGGCTGGTAGTGTAAGTTGATTAGGGGAATGGATGTCCTTGCCTGCGCCAGCTGCTGCTGCACGGTTTGTCAAGGGGGTAGTGCCCAGGACTTTTTCAGACATTACTTTCCAATGATGTCAGCCCTGGCCAGGATTCGAACTTAAGTTTGCAGTGCGCCACCGCCCCGACCAGCGCATTACTCAGTACCCGGCACTGGCAGCAGCAGCAGCGGCTGGTTTTCGGGACGTTTCGAACGACGCCCCAGAGATCCACTGAACGGACAACATTCAGAGTCGCGAATCCATTCAAGCACAGTTCTTCTTGACACAGCCATGAATGGTAAGCGCCTCTAGCCGCCAGAAGGGTAACGTGAACTCATCGCACATCTCGCACCCCCGATTAGCACGGTTGGCTGCATACGGTGCGAAAGAAGTCCAACAGACGTACGAACATTAACGCTGGGGCTGGCATGAGTGCCGGGGCTGGTGGTGTAAGTTGATGAGGGGGGGGGGGGGGGCCCTTCCTTGCCTGCGCCAGCTGCTGCTGCACAGTGCGGTACTGCTGGATGAGACCCTCGAGTTGTGCGTTCATGTACTTCTCACGGCTCGAGATTTTCTCCAGAGTCCGAGACATCTCCTCTTGCAGTCGCTCCAGCTGACCCTGAGATGACAAAAAACAAAGATCCCCAGCGTAGACTTAACATACTGTCGGGGCAAGTGCTGTTAGCGAGCAGCACCTATGAAGGCCGGCCCAGTACATGAGGTAGTCGGTGGTCAGCACCACGCCCAGCCGCCTTTGTCTCCCCAGTGGTGATGTTTACACACTGCACCAGGTACTCATTTGAGGCCGAATCGACCTAGGGGAGGAGGCTCAGAACCGGTTCAGATAATTAATCGTCACTGGTGGTGGCCGTGAGCGGGAATCGAACTCGGATCACCGGGTTTCATAGAGCAGTGCGCTAACCACTACACTACCGATATAGAGACACACACATGCACGGATTCACTTACAAACGCACCAGCACATGTACCAACAATTATTCCTCAACACATGTACACGGACATAAAAACCCGTGCATTTAAGCCAACAATAATATGAATTACAGCCCTTTATTAATACACTGCTCGATGTCATGTCATTCATGAGGATTGTTTGACCTTCACCATGCTGGTCATAGCAGCAGGTTGATCAGGGTGAGCATGCTCAGGACTGGTTCAGACATCACTCGCCACTGATGTTAACTGTGGTCAAGAATCAAACTCTGCTCTCCGAGTTATTAGCGGAGTGCACAGACCACTGCCACCACTGCTCCACGCATCTGCAAATCCATACATGTCGAGTACACAACATACAAAAGTGGGTCACTGCCTGTACACACCAATTTCCACACACATCAGTATATTGACTGCACCATTGATCGTTTTCGTAGATACAACAATGTTAGTATCAAGTCAGGTTGTGTAAATTCAGAATGTGTGTGTCGTGTGTGCGCACGCGTGTGTGTGTCTAGACGCAAGCGCGTACATAAACAAGACAAACCTTGCTGTCCAGAAGCGCAGAATCGATTCCCTGACGATGTTGGTGCATCTGCTCAATATGAGATCGCCAGTCCTAAGGGTGGACACAATCAGGCATAGATCACTCTCAGGGTAGCCTTGCTCCCAAGTCGACCAGTCAATTGTGTTACTGCAGAACACACGTGGTTCATTCAAAGTACACGGTGATATGTAGCAACGCTCGGTGGACTTATTAGGAACCCACTGGAGGTAGACACTTTTAAATCTCGATTGAAAATTAATTTCTTGAGAACTGCTTTTTGTGTTTAGTTTGCAGCTTTTCCCCCGCACCTCCGATTAGCACAGTTGGCTACGTACGGTGCGAAAGAAGTTCAACACACAGTCAACAATCACGTTTTTTACTCCCATTATTAAGCCACCTGTATGTCTAAAGCCTGTGCCCTGGCCCCCAGATGCTGCCCTGGTGGTTGCTGCCCCAGCTGTCCCTGGGGATTTTTAGTGAAAGTTCCCAGACACCCCCTGACACTGCCCTGTTGCTTGTCGATGCAATACTGGCTGGTCCGGGTGTACCCCTTGGCTCGCTGTTATGTATGTATGTTGAACTTCTTTCGCACCCAAAGTTGGCAACAGGGGGACGCACAACAAACTAAACACAAAACTCAGTCCTCAAGAAATGAGTTTTCAATTTGGATTTAGAAGTGCACAGCTCCAGTGGCTTCCTATTGGAAGAGCGTTCCAGACGGCCGCAGAAGCGCATCTGAAAGCGCGCGATTTGTTCGACGCGTTAGACAAAAGCCGCTGCTGCGTGGATAACCGCAAACAGAAGGGTTTTGGGGTAGGCCCCGGTCGCTTCGTCCGAGGCTGTCCTCTCTCCCGTGTTTCCCTGCCCCGATCGACCCCCCCCCCTCCCACCCGCCTTTCTATCCCAACATGAAGCGTCTGGAGACGCGGTCGCATTCAGGCGCCGCGCGCGTCGAATTTCTCGACCCTTCCGGTCGCGTGTTGAGAGAGAGTTAAAACCTTGTGGTCGCTGCGCACGGTGACCCGCAGCTGAGGGAGGATGCGCTCCAACTCCAGGCTCCACGCTGCTGCATCGGTCTGCGACTCCAGGACGTCGGGCCCAGGTGTCTCCTGTCCGTCGCCAAACCGCCACAACCGCCCAACGTCATTACCGTCAAAGGTAATGTACTACTACACGGCAACAAACTTGATTCACAATTGTAATTAGTAATTAGAAATTTTTAAAACAGCTAATCAAAGGCAATTTTTATTTATTTATTTAGGAATGTATCGTCATGTATATATGTCACGTTGACATCCTTTCGTCAATCCACTGCTCGATGAAGGCTTCCGCATTGAAGGTCATTGGGGTTTGTTTGATCATACTTCACCACGCTGGTCAGTATGTTTTGGTGAAGGGTGGGGCCCAGGACTGGTTTAGAAATCACTCACCAATGATGTTAGCTATGGCTGGGATTGAAGCTCAGGTCACTGGGTTCATGGCGCAGTGTGTGCCACCGCGCCACCCCACGCATATTACAGACGTCATGGAAGGGCATATTTGTGGATGTTGTGACTAGAACAACACCTGTCTGCGAATTGTCTCCCCAGTGATGATATGTACAAATCACACCAGATACCCACTTAAGGCTCAGCTGTCCTCAGAAAGGCACAGGATAGATCTGTACACCACTTTCCACAGTGGACATCTGGGAAAAAGATCTTCAGAGCTCATCGGATTCCTACAGTCTAAATACAAATTCTGATTCTGGTAAAAGAAATGCAGGCTGGCAAACACGAGACATTGCACAGAGTGATGTTAGGAGAGCTGCACACACACACATACCTATTCTTAGGTTTTTTCGGTAAAGTCACGTAGGTAAAACATCAAAATTAATTATTTTATTTTCATTAATTTTGATGTTTTACCTACGTGACTTTACCGAAAAAACCTAAGAATATGATTCCTTGCAGTCACGAAAGCTTCAAATCTAGAATTAACACACATACCTGTTTCTTGCTCCGAATCTTGTCCAAGTCGAGCAAGTTTTCATCCTCCTCCTCATCTTCATAATCATCGACATTCCCCTGTTGTACACAGTCATTATTAACATCACTCAATCAACATGAACATGGACCGCACTTTCACAAATCCCCTGCTGGCTGAGGGCTTCTCCACGGCGTGCGGCGAACAGAGTTATTCGGCAAGATACACACATACACACCCCGGCGCTTTCTTCCACTTTATCAAGAGTGAGCTCGGAGTCATCAATCACGATCGCCTCATCTTCCTGCACCTCCTCTGGATACAGCGGCCTGTGGGGGTGAGACAAGAATAAGGTGGTCCACTCTTATGATAAATAGAACTACAAACGATTTCATAGGTTTTGACCCTAACCTGAACAAGAAAATATCGACAATTTAATTAAATCTTTCATGTAACCAGATAATCATCCACAGAACAACAAATCTCTTTTTCAAGAGAGAGACTCAAGGACAAAAATGAAATCAAGACATATTTTGCATTTGAATAAGCTGATCAAGCACAAGACAACTAACAACAGTTGCTTCACTAATGAGATGTTCACTTAGCAGTGAGTTTACATGGAATATGATGAAGAGATGAGCCGGAGTAGCTGCAGCTGACCGCGCCGAAACAAAATAGATTTCCCCAATTTTATCCCAATTATGGAAATCGTATCAGCGTCACGTCATGGGACAGAATCAGCTCGGATCTCTCACCGAGCAGTGTAAGTTGTTGTTGTGTCAGAGATGGGCACACAGAAGTCGATAGCACAGAGCCTCCTGCGAAGCCCCTTCAAGTGACCTCTGGTCTACACAGCGGCTGATTCCACTTGGAATAGAATTCAATAAAATTGTGCATTTTAAGACTGGTTTTGTGCAGTGGTAATATGGCTGGGTGTAACGTAGAGAAGCACAGTACATTTGCCATGCGAAGTTGCTGTGCGTCAGTGCGGCCTCTGCCAACCGATCCAGGGTGTAGCATACGAGCTCCCCACAGCCCGTCTTGAGCCGCGACGGAGGGAAATCCACCGCAGCTCCCTATAAACGCATACAAGAACACCGCAGCAAAAATACATGATGTACGTTCACATGCAATTCTGCCACTGGAATCATGACACGAGACGAAGCATTTTTGGTGTTTCCATAACTTCCACATATTGTCAGAGAATGATTCCAGAAGGGTGACTGTGACCATTTTACAATGTGTATGAGTGCAACCCTTTTGTGCTGCTTATTTCTATTTATCGGTATTAAAACGTGACAGTAATATGTTGGAAAGTACAGTAAGTGCTGATGCGTAAATAATATCATAATTTAGACATTGTTGGATGAAGGCCTCTATACTCCCGTGTCAGTAATGGGAGTTGTTAAATCATAATTCACCACATTGGTCAACGTCGGTTGGTGAAGGGTTCGGAGCCCAGCACTGGTTCAGTTAGTCGTGGCCAGCAAAGCAAGCGCAGGTCACCGGTGCCGTAGTGTCGCGCAGCAACCACCGTGCATGCTACCCCTGCACCCCCATGATTAAGCGTCAATTAATGACATGTAGATTTGAAACTTTCGTGACTGCAGGAATCCATACTCTTTGGTTCTTTCGGTAAAGTCACGTAGGTATAAGGTTTGAAAAACCTTTAGTCTGCATTAGCAGCAGGCCATGCTTTCCCACCTGATGACGGACGCTTGTGTTGCGCCCGAAACGTCGTGATCTATTTTATTTTTATACCTACGTGACTTTACCGAAAGAACCAAAGAGTATAGTAATGACATGTAATAATTAACATGCACAAATCAAATGACATGGCGCGGGGAGGCCTTCATCCGGCAATGGATCGACAAATGCCTTCTAATTATTGTTACCGTCATCGTTATCCAAGGCATGCGTGTCGTTACCGTGTTCCGCAGCTCTGTGAGGATGCGCGCCAGCGTGGCGTTGGGGTCATCGTGCTCGTGTGGCGCTTCGAAGGGCCGTCCTGCCTGATTGATCAGCCAGCTGGCTAGTGAAGCAAACGCATGGAACTGCTCGCCTGGATTAGTGGCCAATGCAAAGTAATGCCTGGGAAATGACAAAACAGCACAGCTTATAATTGACGCGTAAAATAAAATAAAAATTAAACCAAGGACTGAAATTGTAATGGAGCATTTATTGTGTCTGTTCTGCTTGTAAGAGAACGGCTCACTGCATACTTTTGGAGAGAAATGCATCAAGAAGTAACCAGTGGCACCCCGAAAGTGTTCCATTCCAATGTTTCACAACTCGTGACCACCCAAAGTCCAGCTTTTCGTGATTTGCAATCTTTTCTACTCATCCAAATTAAGCCACTGCACACACTTCATGCATCGGATTGTTGGTAATCATGGAAAGGTGTACAATTTGGCGTTACGAGGACTGAAGTTGGGAATCACTGTTCTATACCCCATGCTATGCCCGTTTGTTCCTCCCTCCAACAGTCGTACGGTTTGAATATTACTGATAACGCAAGACAATTCAGTTTTGATTTATACGGCATCTAAATAAAACCGCATTTAAGACGCTGCACAAAATAGTAGAACATGCGCAGTAGGGAGACAACTAAAATTGGGAGCTTTATGCAGCAAAATGACAAGTTGGACACTTAACAAATCTATCCGATTATAACTCGACATATTGGGTGGCAGCAAGGAGTAAGACTAAATATGCTGACAGGTCTGTGTGCCTTGCCTGGAGAGAGGCTTCATGTTGTGTTGTTTGAGGAAAGTCTCTTCGTATCGAAGGAGCTTCAGTTTATCGCCGAGTTCCTCCATCGTGAGGAACGCCTGATGTGCGGTCCCTGGCCCATGCTCACTCTCCGCCTCGTCCATCTGCGCGAGACACAAAGCATCTTTACACCGGCCTCTGTGGGCTGCGCGGTCAGCTGACCACGACATTGCTTTCCGAGACCCAGGCGTGAACAACACAGCTGCTGGGAGAACAGCGTAGGGACATCACGACCTTGCACGGCTCGCAAACTGAGTGGCGGGGCTGCTTCGACATTCTCAACCGGGTGACAGCGAGGAGGAGAGCCTCGTGGGCTGTTCTAAAAACAAGGCGGGTGAATGGAGGTGCTGAACCAGCCACCAGAGAGGAGGATGGGGGGGGTAATAGCAGGCCTGAACCTCCTGGTTACACAAGCCCACAGGGGATTATTGTGTCCGTCCGTCGTGCAGGGAGGGTGGGGAGGGGCTGGGTGGGGAGGGTGGGGCTGGGTGGGGGTGGGAGGGGTGGGGCTGGGTGGGGAGGGGCTGGGTGGGGAGGGTGGGGAGGGGCTGGGTGGGGAGGGTAGGGCTAGGTGGGGGGTGGGAGGGGTGGGGCTGGGTGGGGAGGGGCTGGTCACCCCGTGGTGCCCTTATAAAACTCAACGTTTAACCTACTCACGCCGGCTTGTGCCCGCCCTCACAGTCGGCCATATTTGCGGAATACACCACGCCGCCGTTGACCCTGTCCATTGACCGAGCAACCCAACGTTCCTACCAGCTCCCTCCGCAGGAGTGTGTTGTGGGAGAGAGTAGCGAGCAAGACCACCCTCCTCGCCACGGCGCGCCTGGTGGTAGTGGTGTGTGCAGATTAAGAGTGAGCGCGAGAGAATTCTGGCCACCGGTTGCTTGTGGTTTTATTTAAAAGAGCGATAAACCCGCAGCGAAGGGCCTTGGCCATCGCTCGGCTGCCTAAACTTCTGCAAGGGTCACAATGAGCCGGAGTCACCCCTCGACGGCGTTCAACGTCCACGTTGAACGTTCACCGTGAGAGCCTTTCGAAGGAACGGGCGGCCAGCCCTGTCACACAATCATGGACCGCCTTGCCAACTCACGGCCACCAGCGGAGTGGAACGCAACCCAAAGGCTCGAACCCACAATAGACTCAAATAAACAACCAAACCGCTGTCACACAACAACAAAAACCCCAATAACAATTTGAAATCTTCAGAGTTTTATCTCCATATATATAAAAGGCAAAGTTGTGATTATGCGTCTGTTCAAAATGTTTAGCGTACTTCCCGACATGCAACACACTGGAAATTTGCCATGTGGGTACTTTCCAGACTGTATACCATGCAAAAAATATAAAAATGCACTTTATTATTTATTTGGGGGGGGGGGGGGGAGGTCAATAATGCAGTTATTTTTTGCACAGCAAGTGAGCTGTGACGTCGATTCCCGCTCACGGCCACCACCGGTGACGATTATTTCAACCGCTCCTGGGCCTCCCCTAGGTAGACTCAGCCTCATAAGAGTAACTGCTGTGGTGTGTGAACATTGCCACTGGGGAGACAAAGGCGGTCGGGCGTGCTGCTGTCACCCACCCCCTCGTTAAACATAAATAACGAAGGTGATGGACTCCCGTCGCAAAGAGGGAGATTGGGTCACAACTACAAGATAAAGTCCGTCGTGTTTTTGAGGAGGGGGTGACCATTTAAATCAGTGCTCGTTTCAGAATCAGCATCTTTGTTTAGACTGCTGGAGGAGGAATCCGATGAGCTATGAAGCTCTTCTTCACAGACGTCCAGTAGGGAGCGAGTTACAGCAGCAAACAATAAAAAAAGGATTTGAAGTTTTCGTGACTGCAAGGATCCATACTCTTTGGTTCTTTCGGTAAAGTCACATAGGTGAAAATAAAAATATTAATAAAAATAACTAAATTAAATCACGACGTTTGCATACTTCAGCGATAGTGTTTGCTGATGAAGGGACGCTTGTGTTGTGCCCGAAACGTCGTGATTTAATTTAGTTATTTTATTTTCACCGACGTGACTTTACCGAAAGAACCAAAGAGTAATAAAAAAAAGTGAGTGCAAAATAGAGAAAAGAAGATAAGCAAGTCACTAAATATAAAGCACGGGGAAGACAACAAAAACAATAAAACAATAAACCAGTGCCAAACCACGCCAAGACTCAGCCCCTCAATAGCTGCGACATTAACCCTCCTGGCCACTCCACTGCTGGATGAAGGCCTCTCCCCCCACGCCGAGCCGCTCGTCGGGGCTGTTGGGCCATACTTCCCCACGCCGGTGATCAGTGCACACGGGTGGAGGTGAACTCGTGAAGGTGCCAGGGGCCGACTCCGACATCATTCAGCCACTGATGTTAGAAGCCGTCCAGAATTCTCAAGTTCAAGTTCATGTATTAGGTAGAGCCTTGTGAGCCATTCGGCTCTTGAATCGGGTGCAACCGCAACAAACAAAAAACAAAAACATGAACAAGAAAACATATTAAAGTGAATATGTGACTAAGTGCAAACAGATCTACCCCCAGGTTTCATCGCCTCCTCGAAGCACGAACAAAACGAGCCACCGACCTTTCTGGAAATTGCTTAGAACACCGCGCGACTAATAATGGATCATTTTAATCTTTGCGATCATTTAAATTGTTGTAATAATTTTAATCGTTGCACTCGCTTTCATTTGCCCACGACGAGAGCAACGGTAACGCCACTTGCTAGTCGAGGCAGAGCCACCGGCGGACGCAACTCGGCAGAGAAAGCGATGAGGGGTATGGGGGAGGAGTAACCTGTGTTTGGTTCGCGATGAACGTGTTGGCGATGTCGCGTGTGAGACCAAGAGAGAGAACGAGAGAGAGCGATGAAGCCGTGAAAACAACCAGGCTCCCTACCTCTTGCCGCCTCCCGCTGCTGCTGCTAGGCCGCGTTGCCGTGGAGACGGCGGGCGCCGTAGCCACGTGACCCGAGGGCGGCTCTCACACTCACCCACGTGACTTCTCGCGACACGTGGGTGCCCATTGCATACCTATCAACCCCTTATCAGTTCCCTACCTTATTACAGACCAATTTAAAGGACGGAGACCATTCACTCTCCACAGGCGGATGAAACCCGGATTCAAACAACAGCAGCATTTTAGTGGTTCCAACATGAACTATCAGCTGGCCTCACGTAAATTTCTGATGCAAAATACGCCCACCCGACGTTGACGATGTATGTAAGGTACTTTTATTTCAAAACAGAACAAAATTACTTTTAAAAACACATTCAAGCGATACATTGCAAATACAAATGCTCACACATTTCATTTGAGAATGACTTATTAGCCAAAACGTTGCAGTTTTTCATCCAAATCGGCAGAAATTGGTGACGAGGCATCCATTTCCCCCTCCACATTTTGGCAGCAACTTTTTTGCCAGGACATGAATCGGTCCCAAAATATTAACTCCATTTATGGATCCAAATAACTCCCCAGTTACCTTTTAATTTCATGAATGACCGCACTCTTTCCCCAACCATTTGTTTGCGAATGTACCTCAAGTAAAAACAGAACATTGTTATACTGGGGATTATTGTGTCCGTCCGTCGTGCAGGGAGGGTGGGGAGGGGCTGGTTGGGGCGGGTGGGGCTGGGTGGAGACGGGCCGGTCACCCCGTGGTGCCCTTATAAAACTCAACGTTTAACCTACTCACGCCGGCTTGTGCCCGCCCTCACAGTCGGCCATATTTGCGGAATACACCACGCCGCCGTTGAGCCTGGCCATTGACCGAGCAACCCAACGTTCCTACCAGCTCCCTCCGCAGGAATGTGTTTCGACACACCTTTAACTGGACTGTACTCTAAGCTGCCATCTATGCCATTGTTAAAACAATGGCTCCCGCGTCACTCAGTGGAAAGTCTCTCGTTCTCCACTACTGCCTCCAACGTCTGGAACGCCATTCCCCCAAATGTCCGTGCTGTCTACACCCTACCCGTTATTGTCCAGACTCAAGACCTTCTTTGCCTCTGCCAAACAACATCAGTTCGCTACATCCCCCCACGAATAAATATGCCCGCTGTGTCTGAAGAGCATCTTTTAAGATGTGGCTGCATTTAGATGCTGTTTAAATAGAAAGTGTCCTGGAGAATTCATGGCTTTAAATAAACTATAACCACAGTTGTAAATGTCAGTAACGCGTACAAACAATTAAGGAAAAATGTATGTCCTTGCCAAACAATGAAGCATAATAAAAAGAAAATCCAAAATCAAACAAAAACACTTAAGAATTGACATTGAAAATAAATACCATGCTGATATTTTAAAACCTCAAATGTCTATCTATCTACCCTTAAAGTATATTTAAAAACATGTCGCACTGTTTTATTGAGTTAACACACACTCACAAGAACATGATCAAATTTGTTTTAAAAGCAACACAAATCTTGTTTAAAAATGGATTGACCATTTAAGACATCTTAATCTGTTACACAGAGCAATCTAAAGGGCAGAGAATGGAATAGACCTCAAGAGCCTTTACCCACAATTGAATCCTGAGCATGTTGTGACTGTAGTGGATGATAGCAACGCAAGACGTGTCTGCATTGACCAAGTTTACAATGTCCGATTTATTTCGTTTCATGAACTGTGTTAAAAAAAAATAAAGGGTGTCAATAATGGTATTGTCCATTGTTAAATCATAATTACACAGCAGTTTAAGCTAGGTCAATAAAACTACACACCTAGTGGTAAAGAAGCTTTAATTGGATCGAGTTTCAGGCCTCGAACCTACCCACGTCAGCCATGGCATTGACAACGCACATCGTATTGGGATTTCAGAGTCCCAGGTGTTCTGCACTTTACCTTTTTCCAAACTCCAACATTCGACCACAAACAAACTGCTGTCTGATTACAATTCTTAAATAATGGACGATACCTTTTACGGACACCATGTATATCAAGGATATAAGCTATTCAAATGCGAGAGGCTTTGGCAATGTATCTTGTATATATACACTTTCAATTCAACAATTAAGTTCCCAACCACTGTAACATTAAATAGGCAAGTGTTTGTATAAAGGCAAATGTGTTAAAGTGCCACAAAGAGGGGTTGGTGGACCATTCATGGTACACTGTCAGTGAGCGCTGTGGTTTCCGAGCAAAGCTTGGTTTCATTGTGCATGACAAACGTAATGTCATCTGCCGCCTGGTACAGGTCTGGGTCGGGCAGTGAACTCAGTCCAGTAGAAGATAAATGATGCCACTCCATCAGCTCGGCCATGGATAAAGCCTTGGTGCTGTGCTGAGCCGACGAAGAAGAGTTTCTCGCCCGGCCCAGCTGACATGTACGCTCCACCAGGCTGTCTTTATTTGCTCCTGTTTGCAAGAAAACCAAGGAATAAAAAAATGAACATAGGGATTTTTGACCACTCTCATTAACCGACGATGCATTTTCACATTGAAAGTTTTTCTTTTTTTATCATCAGGGATACGTTGGTAACATACACACATCCAATTAGGACTTCAATGATATTCCAGGTAAACCCTTTAGGCATGAACAGTTAAACACATTCTTTATAATTACTGACAATTCTTAATGATAGCCGAAGTAATTATTATGTATTAAGTGGGAAGGTTGATGCAAACCAAATCAATCAATGCAACATGTACAATACTGGATCTCGATACCAAGCCAATCATGCCTGAGAATCCAAACGCTCTAAGCGTTTTTTAGGTTTTTATCCAGGGCTTAATTTTTCATTGAATATTTTCCAGGTTGCCCGTAAAATTGAGTCGGCGGTACGTGACTAAGAGGAGCCACAGCCATAGCGAGAGGTATCCTGGACGTGGAGTTCTGGGTGCAGAAATATATTTTTTTATCAGGTAAGGCCCACTGAGCTATATAGCTCTTTTTCAGAAACAACCTGGCCACAAATGATAGCTCAAGGAAGTGGCTTATTTTAACACGTAGGCTTTCGCGAATTGCCCGATGATGCTGGATGCAATTACCAGCGAAACGTCGTACTCAAATTGTAAATGTTGTGGTTTCACACTTCATCACACCGGTGGGCTAAAGCAGTGAACTATTTGTCTTTTGTCAACGTGACACTTTTTTTACTGATTGGCCGTGTCGGGTGGTGGAGGGTTACGACACATTTATAAATAACGCGATCTAAACCCAAAAATCGTTGATTATGAAGTGGCTTATGTGGACATTTTATATCAGCCTAATACTCTAAATGTGGAGGGAAAGACCGGAGGACACGGAGACAAATCCAGGTGACCATGGTGAGAATCTGCAAACTGAAAATATACAGCAGGCGTCAAGGTTTGGATCAAACCCACAACCTCCTGTATACCAGGCTAGGTAGTTAACATCTCGCCACCGTGGCACCCCAAAGATCCATAAAGACCTGGCTGATATTGATCCCACTGAGCCCCGTGCTGGAGTCCTCACCAGACAAGATTCCGCCATCTTCTTGACAAGGGCAGCCCAGGAGGTCATGCGTGAAGCAGCAAGTCCCCTCGTGCAGCGTGAACAGGTTGCGCAGTTCCTCCAGGGAGAAGCGGATGTGCTCCGAGCGCGCCGACGACGCCGCATCCACCACGCTGCCGGACAGGCCCTGCTTGCTCACCTGGCGCTGGTAAATCTTCTCCTCGATAGTTCCTGTGGAACGGGTGACACGGCCGAGCAGCAGCAGCAGCAGCGCGTTTGCAGCTTGTTGGGAGGCGTTCGTGGTTCAAGCCCAGCAGTCGCCCTGGTTAATAATGATGGAGTAGCCTCATTTTAAAACAAGCGCCATCTGCTTCACTTTAAACATTTAAGATCCCGTGATGTTATTTGGAAGGAACAAAAACTAGTTCATGTGTGCCGGTGTAATTGGCCAAATTTGATGAATGAATCGCAAATTAGTGAATTGGGAAGCCAGACAGCAACATGACCCACTACTGTCAGACTAATGCCCACTTGCTGGCCAGCGCTGTGTGCATCTTGTGCCACCAGGAATGTACTTCATGGGGGGTACGATATAAACAAGCGATTATGAACAAACATGGTCGGAGTGTGAGACCAACAACTTGGAGCACACACGCCTGTGGTTCAAGCACTTTGGAGAAATTATATGGTGGATTGAGCAGAGTTGTGAAAATCCCATACATGCTGGGCTGCAAGGTGACCAAGATATGGCAGTAAATAAAGTAGGTAGTGAACCTGTCTGTGCAGACCAGAGTGTTATGCCCTCTCTGTGTGTATGTTTTCTCTGGGTGCTACAGTTTTCTCCCACACGCAAAGCACCTAAAATGGACATCCTATTGAAAAACAGTCTTGAAACTGTGAGGCTCTGCTGGATAAATAAAACAAGCTTATTGAAATGCAGGTACAATCAGGCAATTGCATCATGGTCTCTGCACAAACGTTAAATGTCACACCAGCGTGCATGGCCATGTGAGTTTCACGAAGCACAAATCCATACAAGTGTGCGCAGCACAGCTCCACAAGCGGACAACACACAAGTTGAGGTTCGTGCGTACAACTGCACGACGCACTATACACACTATACCCAGAAATGCCGGTCTTCTTCCAGTCTGATATCGTGGACCACAGGGCGTGTGTAACACCTGCCTAATCTCTCCTGCAAGTCTGTGGTTGAGATAAGGTGAATAAAACCCTGTACATGAGAGCTTGTTTGTGATGCAACATGTTATAACAACTAAAACATGGGGACCCTTGTGTGCCAGGAAAGCTTCACTTTATTGCAATCCACAACATAACAGCCAGGATGAAGAGTTTGCTTTTCTTTCAATCTTATTTGTACTTTCTTGGGGTTTTGTAAACTGTGGTAAAGATTGTATTTGTTATTTGCGGATTGGCAGGCCCTTAGAAACAACAGGTGTTGCGGATAAGATGATCAGAGATAAGAAAAGCAGCACTCAACTGCAGTTGACTCTTTATTACATGATTTACTGAGGTTACTTTGTGCAGATAAGCATTAGCTTTTGTTGCAGAACGATAAAAAAAATGCCAAGAAGATAAATTACTTGTAAGAGTGTATGGGTGTTTCCAATGGCGGAGCCAGGATTTTCAGCAATGAAAAGTGATAGAGGAGTTGTTAGTAAGTAAGGACTTGTCCCTTGCTTTTTATTCGACGCGTGTGCAGCGATGGCGCAGCCATCGATAGAGGGTCGACTTCGAACCACGTTGTGTGATCGGCATCGCGCTCGCTGAAGGTGAATGCCTTCAGAGAAGTCGTGTACTGTATACGCAACTGCGCACAATTCTGTGAGTCACTTATAACTGCTTTGCCGTTACTTATTGCCAATTATGGACTATTGTCCTATCTATGGACTATTGTCCTATCATCTCATAGAGTCCCTGGCACGTAATAATATGCTACACAGTGGCAGTGGGGGTCGCAAAATGCCGATTTATTACTAATAAACCCCAATGATCCTATCTAAATTAGGGATTTTGATCGGATCATTGGGGGGGGGCACGTGCCACCCCCCCCACTGGCTCTGCCAGTGGGTGTTTCCATGTGTGGTTGACTAATTCCTTCCGCAGTTTCTTATGATATATAAATGTTTAATAGTCTCACCTGTGGTCAGAAACCTGTAAATATGCACGGTCTTGTGCTGTCCATCACGCCATACCCTGGCCATGGCCTGTCCACAAACATCGCAACAAGAAAATAGTCACCACTCATGTAAACATCATTATTGTTCAGAGTATGTATACACAATCGAATATAATGATATACATGAACTTGTTTCTAAACGCTTTCATTCTGATACATTTTCTGCTATGTTTATCGTAGCATTGGTATTTCAGACGATTCACATTCTGAACAAACCTTAAAATAAATGTAATAATCAGGCTCAATATTCCGTTTAAAAAATATAGCCTCCTGAAACTCGATTATAAGCAGTATGTGAGATATGCACGATTCACACAGCATTGTAACAAAGTATTTCTGTTAGGCTGACATGTCAGGTGGTGAGAGAGCAACAATTTTGATTGACAAACAGTAACTAAAGATTGCCTTTTACACTGTGGTGCCCAGAGACAATTGCAAAAACTGAAGAAAGCTGACAGGATCTGTAAGCCACGAACAGACATTGATATCAAACACGGTCCCCCCTTACATTTTTCTGTTTCGTAAATATTTAGAATGTTTAACTGGTTTTGTTTTTTGCATCAATCAAAATAATCAGGATTTTTTTATTGATCCAAAATAGTTGATGTTTCCGATTGATCTAAAAATGTGACGTCATAAGAAGCGACGTCACCAACATGGTGTTACTGTCCACCCCTTTTCCTGCCAAAATTGGTGCCACGTGACACCGGGTTTCGTCACTTTTGGTCGCATTCAGACTTGTTCATTTGTTACCTATTGTGAATGAACTGGAAATCTAAAAAGAAAACATCAGAAATTTTCCTTAAAAATCTGAATTCCTAAATGTTTTTCATGTGAAACTCATCCCCTTGCCGGAATCTGATGAGTTTGAGCAAAAGGGCCACAGCACCTGGATGTCATTGGCAGGGTTCCAGTCGATGTCATAGAGGACGAGGCGGGAAGCTCCAACGAGGTTGAGGCCCACGCCTCCGGCCTTGGAGCTCAACAGGAATACGGAGTGCGTGGAGAAGCGGCTGTTGAAGTTCTCCAGAAGATGCTGTCGTTGGGACACGGGCGTTGTGCCGTCCAGTCGCGCCCAGCTGTAGCCCCAGCTTGAACAGCAGCGAGCCAGGACGTCGAGCATCTGGGTGGAGTTGCTTACCAGTACCACCCTGTGACACAAATATAGCCATTCTTAAGATCAAGTGATAGCCCTCTGAGACAATGGAGATATTGCAAGAGATGCCTGGGAAGTTATGGGTGATTTAGACACTTTGGATCAAGGTCAAGAGATTATCGGAACCATCGTTGATGTCGTACACCTCACCACTTCTCATTCCATGATATTAAGCACCTGTGGAGATGCTCAGATGAGTAACCACCATGTAACGCAGCAAACAGAAATGCAGCAAGATCCATTATTGCAAATGCACTGCTGCTGCGCTCCTACCTCTATGCTCCCTGCCTTCAGCACACACCGAGCGGTGGAGAAATGTGGTCAAAATAATCCCCTCGACTGGCACAGTGTGTGGAGGCCCTCGTCGAGCAGTGGAATGAGAAAAGGGCTGTACGTGTACATTTAAATAAAGGTGGCATATTGATATCCTGGTCGAGATTCAACTCGGCCCATAGCCCCCTCTGGGATCAATATGATGAGTAGCACGGCTTTGTGGGGTATCAACAGAGGCGGTGATGTGGAGGGACTTGTCCCACGATGGGAACGTGAAATTTCCACCACTGGCTTGGAGCCACCAACCGAGATGACCGCTGCCCTGTTGCTCGTGTGAGCAGGTTAACAATGAAGGTTACAACAAAAAAAGTTTGGTTATTTTGTTGACAGGGTGGAGGGTCACTAACCGCTCAACGGGTGTTTTTTGATGCATGGCCTCCAGCAGCCGAGCTAGCACTCGCAGCTTCCCCGACTCTAGTTTGCTGGTGCTCTCTGGGTTGTAGATCAAAGAGAACTCCTCGTAAAGTCCGTCGTATAGAGACACATCCGACTCTTCCTCGGAGTCTTGCTTTTTCTGCCCCTTACGGAGAGCTTCTGCTTTCTGTAAACGGTTAAAAACGCAACCGACATCCACCTGCATCAACGCCATTTTAAATTCAGGGTCCCAAACAGCGAACAATTATTCAATGATTTTCATTCATACGTTGTCACATGCTTATCAATTAAACACAAAAATATATACACGTTCAAAAATATTAAATTAAAATCCAACTTCATACGTTATATGACATTTATATTGATTTTATTTTCAGAATTATAAATCATGAACTAAACTTCCAAGGACAGACGCATTTTGGGAAAAATTACAGATGTGCTTGTGCCTTATTATTCTTCCTTAACACGCAAATTTTAGCTGCCATTATTCAAATTAGATAATTTTTTTTGGTTGAGGCCAAATTTCTGTTGCAAGGCCCTGCGCATGACCAGACACAATCAAACAAGTTAAACTATGATGTGTACAAGTGTTTAACGTGCCAATGAGATTTGTATGGCTCACTGGTAAGTAAAAGAACAATCTTCACAAGCAAATGCATTGCCAATTATCGCAACCAAATTCAGCGACAAATCATTGCTAAATTTGTCTTGTTGTTCACTCTACAAAAGCTCCCTGTGCATGCGTGTGCGCGCGTACCTGCAGCGTCTTGTACAGGAGGCAAGGATCGTTGCAGAGCTTCTTGAGAGCGCTGATGCACACGAGGTGAGGGCTACGGTCGGTGGTCACGCGGTTCAGACAGCTCCGCACGGCCGGAGACGCCAGAAGCCTGCGGTAGAGCTGAATCTGCAGTGGCGTGGGTCGGCACATCACCACAAACTCCCGCTTGGGCGGCAGGTAGCGCTCGTTGATCTCTTGCGTGCGCCGCAGCACAAAGAGCCCCGTCAACCGCTGCAGCTCGGCAGCGCGCGTCTCCCCCAGCTGCTTATCCTCCTGAAGGCGGCGTAGAAAGCACAAGCGAGCCGGTGGTCCACATCATCGTTGCAGGCTTAAGACTCATGGTACATGTCTAGTCTTTTGTGACACTGGCGACATCGAAGTAATTATCAATTGAATTCGATTTTTTTATATTGTACGTTAATTATTTAACTTGCAGAGAACACACCCTGAAAGCATCAACAAAACACTGTAGGGAACCACGGTGGAAATGCATTGTATTGTGGGTAATGGTGGTGGGTGAGTTGTTACGCGCACAGCAATGAGTGGCATGACTTTGGCATTGTCAGCTTTGCAAGTTAACCCACCAGGGAGGCAGAGGGCTGGTGTGACTGGACTATGGGTTCCTCAAAAACCTTCCGGAAGGCTGCCGCGGAGCCCAGTATCCCAGGGTTCACAAACTCCACGATGGAATAAAACTCCTGCAGGTCATTCTGAATGGGCGTACCTACAAGCAGGAACGACAAGAGTAGAAGAACGGGCGTCGAGCAGTTGCAGTGAACGAAGCCGCGAGGCTCCCAAGGGGTTGCCACCCTGGCTGATGTGCGCGCGAGTTGTCACGTGACCGCTGCGCAGCGATAGGTCACCCGTGAGGAGGATGCGTCGCTTGCAGGGCAGGCTGTCGATGGCCGACGCCGTTTTGATGCTGCTGTTCTTGAGGCGGTGACCCTCGTCACAGATGACGAGGCCGAAGGGGATGACGCGCACAGCATCGATGCAGCGCAGCACCATTTCGTAGCTGATGATGAGCACCGGGTAGATGGGCGACTTCATGAACTCCTCCACCTTGTGTTCCTGTTGTATACACACACATTCAAGCCTAGAAGATCACTACGGTTGAGAAATTTTGTGCGAATGTTTTTGTTGTATTTTTCTATCTGTGCATGATTAAGCCTATGACCAAATCACCCGGAATGCACCCAATCACGGAAGCTATGCAAGGCTGAGCCTGAGGAGTGCTTGGATGAGCAAGCACTATGCACAATTAGTTATTAGAAGCTGCAGGGGTAAATGGTGGGCAGGAGGGAACAGTGTAGAGGAAAAAAAAATGTATGTAATGTACTTCTATGGTGCCACCGTTACCAACCATTATTGACCAGCGTGGTGAAATATGGTCAAAGTACCCCCAAGGCTCGCACTGTGTGGGGAGGCCCTCAGCAAGTAGTGGAAAGTAAATGGCTGTGTATGTACGTACGCTTAACCCGCCAGTGAACTAACATGCACAGTACCTATTTCTCAAGCTGGTCCGACCTTTATGCAGGTATAATGGCAATGAAGGCTCAAGTTGTTTTTAAAAACATTGGCTGCATCGCTCAGATGGCCGCAAATTGTATCAAGACGTATTACGCTCATTCAATGAAAGGTCAAAATACCTCCCTGCTCAGGCTAGCATTGGGAAGCGCTCATCTCCGTCGACAGCCCTGAGCCAATGTATAGCCATCACGAGCCTATCGTTAGGTCGTGCACGATGGAGTAAAGTGAAGGTCCTCCCGTCTCTTCCAAGGTATGTGGCTAGCATGGGAGAGGAGGCCAAATACCATTCCAGAGGGCCTCTCTTGAGCTCCCTCCAGTGGAGGCCCCTCCACTGGAGGGAGCTCAGTTAGCATTGGTGTGAGCAAATATAGCTGCAGGCTTGCACCGCTTTTATCGCTTCACGGACCAAGGTAAACATGTAGAATTTGGCGACTTAATTCAGGCGGACAGCCAGAGATACATACGATTGAGTGAACAGAACTATGTCGTGCGAATAGGAATAAGCGGTCGTGCAGCTGCCTCGGTGTAGCATCACAAAATGCGGGATGCTGCTGGATGCTTCTAGATGCTATTCAAGCGCCTCAGTCTTTGTTCAGCCTGCGTACGCACCTCACGTGTTATCTCGGACTGTGCTTAACCCTATATTCTTTTTTATTTATTATAACGCGATTTTTCCATAACTCGGTGTTCTTCAGGAACGCAAATACCGCGTTATAGGAGAACAGACTGTACCTGGTCAACGGTGAAGACGCGGATTCTCTCCACGCCCAGCCACTTGTTAAATTCACGGCTCCAGTTGCGCACCAGGCTTCCGGGAGTGACGATCAGCACCTTGTGTAGGGAGGGCCGATTGCCATACGGGCCCTGCCGCAACAGCGTCCACACGAGTGCAATGCACTGCAGGGTCTTCCCCAGGCCCATCTCATCGGCCAAGATGGCTCCCTGAACAGCAGGAGACCTGGGACAGACAAACAAAAAACACGGTTACGGTACAACCATGAGAATCGGTTTTACGCTTTCTGGTAATAAAACAAGTGTTATGATGTTCAAACACCAAATAGATCGTTTTTGCAAAGAATCAAGTCTGCATTAACACTGGTGAGACTAGTCCATGAAGAAGGCTGTCTCTGGTGTAGGCCAATCAGTTTAAAAGTAAATGGATATATTATCAGAGGATGTATATTCACCACAAGTACGCGTGGTTAATGTAGACTTTATTCCTTGAAAAAGGTATCTATTTTGTGTTTGAACATCTTAACACCTGTTTTATTGCTAGAAAGGGTAAAATCTTTTCTCATTTTGATACTGCTAAAAGGTCACATGGTATGGTACAGCTAATTGTGCATTGACCGGTGGAATCGCACCACGCCATTTAGCTTTTGCCGAAGCCATCAATTTTATACTTCGTTTTGATCTGACGTTAAAGAAGTTTCAACTCTTCAACTCAGCCACAGAATAAAGAAGTGTCACCTTGTAAAAAAAAACTACAAATGTAGATCATCACCACTTACCATAGATACATCGCACAAATGCACATTTCTTCCAATGTACTCCTTTACTGATTTTGAGAGGCTTTGACGTGGCTTCATTCATGGGCAAACGAGGAGCTCTTCACTAGGAGGATTGTTTCATTTTGAAGAAGTTGTTGGGCAAAGCAGTGGTTGAGAATCTTCAGCTCACACTGGAGCCACTTAATTATTACTGCAGGTGAACAACTAAACTACAAATGCAAGACGTACTTTATTTTCAATACCGAGTCAGTTTAATACAGTCAACTTCATAAACTGCCAATACGCTCACCAGCTTAAAAACCAGGCTACAGTCTACATTATAGACTGCCAGTACACTCACTCCGATTAAGAACCAGGCTACAGTCTACATTACCGGGGGGTTTTTTTTCACTTCATTTATTATTATTATTTTTCTATCTACATGACATTCCCGAAAGAACCAAATAATACCGCATTCTATTATTATATTCTTGGTTCTTTTGGTAAAGTCACGTAGAAAATATATATAATACAATGAAATTGCCTTTAAATAATACGTTGAAAATAATTGATGCTAAAAACCACCAAAAAATAGTAAAATAAAATCAAAATTGGGTTTTTTGCTTTAATTATTTTCAATTTTTTTTTTTTTGTTTGTTTCTATCTACGTGACTTGACCGAAAGAACCAAGAATATGAGTTCCTGCAGTCACGAAGGTTAAGTAAAAATGTATTATTATATGATTTAATAAGAACTTCAATAATTACAACATTTAGAAAGAATACCAGTAAAAATTTGTAAACACAATTGTTAATAAACCAGTTATAGCATTCGCATATACGAGCAAAGTAAGCATTATTACGTTTCAATGTTTGAATGCGTACCTAAATTATGCATCGTACACCTTGTGTGTGTGTGTGTGAACAAACGTAGCCCTAAGACACGTTATGTGGCGACACAATGCGAACGCTGTCGTCCCTCTAAAGTGCCCTCACCTCATGCCCATGACGGCCTCGTAAAGAAAAACGACCCCTTCTCGCTGGTGTGGCCTTAGGTGCATGACGAGGTGGGGGTCGACCACGACGTCTCCCATGGGCAGGCCGGCCGCATTGTTCTGCCACTGATGGGCAGGACTTGGCTGGGGCATCACAAGTGCATCTGAGGACCCAAAGCAAAATCATATTTAAAAATACTTTTTTTAAAAACACGCTTTAATGAAATGTACCGTACGAGTAATGGCAGAACTCCACGACTCCAGGAAGTGGCCCCGAGGCTTGCCATAACGTAAGGGGCCGTGGTGATTTACAGCCAACGTCAGTTGAGCGTGCACAATTACACCCAAGCCGAAACATAACATATAAAAAATATCGTTTAAAAATATCTATTTTGATTTTTTAATGATAGAATATAGTATTGTCACCAGTATGACATACGTATAACAAGTTTGCAGTCGATACGACATTGGGAAGTGGGTTCAAATTGAGTTACAAGATTTGAGGATACAACAGAGTTGAGGATACGACAACAGAGTGAGTTTATCAAAAGCGTGTAAAAGAATGTTTTAAAATATGTTTTGATTTTTTATGATAGAATACAGTCTTGTCATCAGTATGACATAAGTATACCAAGTTTGCAGTTGATAGCACATTGGGAACAGGGTAAAATTTGAGTTACAAGATTTTTTGAGAATACCACAACAAAGTGAGTTAAATAAAAGCGTGTAATAATAAAAACGCTTCTTTTGATAGGTGGACAAGGGTCTTTCTCACCGCATAAAATATAGATAGTAATTCAGTTCATCAGCCCACGGGCTAACCTGGACCAATGTTTTTTTCAGCTGCATTTGTTTTAACGGATAAATGCTGAACCGGCGTTAACTTTCTTGAGTCTCATCAGCCGAGTCGTGTCAAAGGTAGCCTGACAATATAGACAAGAGAAACTCTACGAAAACCATGGGTACCAATTCAGTGAAAAATTGTTTATCTACACAAACCTCATGATGTGCTTTCGTGGTTAATTATAAGCAATAGATGTAAAAATACACATGCATCTATCTCACCACATCACATAAAACAACATTTCAGTTCCACAGCCTTTGAACCAATCATTTCCATCTGCATTTTTTGAAGCAGGTAAAAAAATATTCATTGCTAATGAAAACGAGTGAATGTTTTCCATGTATTATATTTTTTTACTTAATTTGGGTATGACTGCATCTGTCACTTTTCCAGTTGCTGATGAAGTCACCCTCCTTCCACCCGGTCTCTGCAAGGAGCGAATTAGGAGTGGGAACCTAACATCCTAATTATTGAAGAGTGGGAATGTAAATCCTATTTCGTGGTTTATCTTTGTGGTCTACGGGAGGGCGACTTAAGAAACAACTGGTGATGAAGTCACACACGCAGTATTAACTCATATGAAGTAAAAAATATATATTTATTAATCAAAGCTGTGGAAACCTTGAATCTATCATGTCCCCTTACGCCCGTGTATGTGTATGGTCTAGTAGAGATCGTGGTGACCATACTGACCATACTTCAGCATTCTGGTTCGTGAAGATTGGTGAATGTGGAGAGTATGGATGCGGAAGCATAGAAGTACAGCATAGCAATGGATTTTGTTACATTGTTTCCTCTTGCCCACCACGTAGCCCTGCAGCCTATAACACCCTTTATGCATGGTGGTCACCCATCCCAGCACTATCTAACTGCATCCCTGATTGTAGATCTCAGGTGATTTGGTCATAAGCTAATGGGTTCTTAACTAAACCGAAAGGCACTTTAGATATCTAACCAGTGTGTCGTGTATCAAACACCTTTACCAACTGTTGTACCTTTCAGCAAGGCTACTTCATGAGAGAAACAAATATGAGCTATTTATTCTGACAGTTGCCAGTAAAGGTAGGTGAAATGTGAATGATGGCCAATAGTTATTTGTAAATAATTTTGCTACATTAAAATCAAAGCACACATTTGCAATATTCCAGCAGTGCCCATCACAAAATTTTCAGACTAACGCTCGAACAATCATTGGTTAGAATGTGAGCGCACACACACACACACGCACAAGGTCTTACTTGGAGCAAAGGGGTTAAAGCGAGGCTTGTAGACTTTTGTCTCAGTGACGCGGGACTTCTCTGCTGCTCCTGTGACGGCCCGGAATGGGCTCGCATAGGGCCTAGCAGCCTTGTTAGGAGTGGCGGTAGAAGCGGCTGAGTCGCAGCTGGCGCCGGAGACCTGGAAGCACCTTCCGTTTGCGTAATCTTCACACGAAATCAACCCCATCACCTCGATCTCCTTTCCACTGATCACCAAAGTATGTCCCTCCGACAGGCTCTCCAGCTCACGCTTGTTGTAGCCTGTACCTGTGCACACACGTTGCTGTGTGTGTGTTTACAGTATATGCACCTGTGTACAGAGTACATTTTTCAGTCCACTGCGAGATGAGGGCCTCCACACATTGTGTGGGTCGTGGAGATTGTTTGGCCAGAATTCACAACGCTAGTCAATAGGGGTTGATAAAGGTGGATAGCATAGAAGTGCAACACCATAATGGCTCTTGCTACACTGCCCACCACGTATACCCACAGCCTATAATATTACCACGCTGGTCAGTGCAGGTTGGCGAGGGGGGGGGGGGCAAGACTTGTTGAGATATCACTCCACACTGATATCAGCCATGGTTGGGAATCAAAAACAGGGAATAGGGTTCATAGTGTAGTACGATATCCACTCTACCACCGCATATAATGTGCATCATTTTAAATATCAGACTTAAAAATCCACAAATTATCCAAAATCCATTTTAATCATTCAATGATCATTGAATCATTTTAACCATTGAATAATTATATGCCTACAAATTATAGAAATGTTCGTTATTGTAGCGATAAGACTAAATCTTAGATTGCCAAATACAGGGTGTTTCAAAAAGATGGACCCAATTTGAAATCGCTATATGTTTGAAATTAGGTCAATCTTTTTGAAACACCCTGTATAATTACAGCACATCAATACCTTTGCAGATGTCCTTGCCTTCCATGTCTTTAAGGTTCACCAATCGGCCACTTGTGATCAGAACAGCATCGCCCTCCCACTTCTTGTGCTTCTTCTTGGATGCTTTACCCCACATTACACTGTAGTACTTTGTAGCGGAACAACCCCCGTTATCTTTCAGTGGATTGTTCTCTGCAGTGTGGTCATTCTGTTCGTCGGAACGCTGCACTTTCATTGCAGCAGGTAATTTTGGGGTAAGAGAATTGTAGATGTGTTTTCTTGGCACCAAGAAGGTCCTTGCTGCCTCGGGCCTTTTGATAAGATCTGCTTCGACATCTGCAGAAAACAGATACATCAGTGGAAAAACAAATTGCACTAAAGGATTTTTTTAGGTTGGACATTACAGGAATGACTTGGCAGGTGGTGTTGCGGTTACAGCATGCAGCTTGCAATTTGGAAAGTTGTAAGTTCAACTTCCCATTGGGGGATGACTTAGCCCATCATACCTCTGTGGTTAATAAGATGAGTAACGCTTTAGGTAAGCACTGCCCCATGCTCGTTTGACACAGAAACAATGGTGATATTTCTGAACACAGCAACGTTACACAAGGCCTTGATGAAGGGAAAATACTCTAGAGTACACCCACCGCAGAAATGGAGTGATGAAATCAGGGGGCTAAATGAATTGTTGCTTCGGAAAACCACGAGAGATGGCAATGGTTTGGAGAAGCCTTCATCCAAGAGTGGATACATTGCAGCTGATGTCTCAATCTTACGTACAATCCCCTAGTTCTAAACTAACTAAACTTTTATTTTTATTTTACCAGGTAAGGCCCACTGAGCTATATAGCTCTTTGTTTAGAAGTGACCTGGCCACATATAATAGCCCAACGAAGTGGCTTATCACATGGAGATTTATATCAGCCAAATACTCTAAGTGCATGTTTCACTAATGTGCAGGGAAAAACCAGAGGACCTGCAAAGAAAGCAACACGACCACAGGGAGAACATGCAAACTTAAAATATACAGGCATCAGGGTCGGGATAGAACCCACGACCTCCTGTATAGTGTACCTACCTCCTTGCTGGTTGGAGAGCAATGTTTTGTCTGATAAATCAGGTGGGTCGGGCATGGTGGTTGCCTGGCTGTTGGGAGGTTCTGGGCTCTTCACAACCATATCTGCGGTCCCTTGAGGCATCTTGGGACACATGTCCAGCCACTTGGGCTGTACATGTGGAATAGAAAAGAGTCAGAAACCACGTGGGCAGACCATTACAATCTATGGTGTCAATGCGTAACATTTTACTTACTCAATAAAAAGTAGACTTATACATGACAGCACCCACTATGCGCTACTAACACTCCACAAGCACAAACCAGACAATACACATGGAGGTAACCATATGGGGTGAAAGAGGTAGGTTGTGTCTTTATACTGGTAGGACCTCCTGGTTACACCAGCCCACAGGGGATTATTGTGTCCGTCCGTCGTGCATCCAAAAATGGGAGGGGTGGGGCTAGGTGGGGAGGGGCTGGGTGGGGAGGGTGGGGAGGGGCTGGGTGGGGAGGGGAGGGTGTGCAGCTCTTGGTGGGGAATTTTACTCGTGGAAAATGTGACACGTGGCATTTGGTTAACCACCCATTTCCTGAGCCGAGATTGGATGTTTTCCTCTTTATCCCAGACGAGCAATATTCACGCACAGAAAATGTCATCTCTCACCTTTTCTGTTTCTCTACGAAAATTTCCTCAACTCAAAATGCCATAAGTGGGCAACAAACGTAACTACTTAAAAACAAAAGTGTATCTACCTACAGCAGTGGCACACAATTGACATGTGTTGACACTGCTCACACACCTCGTTAATAGGGCTGTCTACAGGTGACCAGAAAATACAATTAATCAATTATTAAAATAATTAATGACTTTGCTGGCTCACTTGCACACAGGCATGGATGCGCTTTGCCCTCATAATGGCTCATCAGTGAGCCATGCCCAGCTACAGCCGATGATCACCCAGAACATTGTTCCGTGTAGGCAAGGAGACCCACCATTTACATTTTGTATTCCTTTTTACTATTTTATTGTTATTATTTTTTCTATCTACGTGACTTTACCCAAAGACCCAAATAATATAAGATGTAGTAGTGCATTTAGAGTATGTGCCTGCTATACATATCCACGTGATTAGCCACTTCGTTGCGCTATCATTTGTGATAGCCGGGACGCTTCTGAAAACGAGCTACATAGCTCAGTGGGCCTTACCTGGTAAAATAAAACAAAATGATTAGGTTTTGATTTAAAGCTTTCGTGACTGCAGGGATTCATATTCTTGGTTATTTCGGTAAAGTCACGTAGAATGGAAATAATCAAATAATATAAATATAAAACAATAAAAATTCTCACGTTTCGACCGCAACACAAGCAATCATCCTCAGGTGTGAAATCCACAGCAAGAATAAATAATTTGATTATTTCTCTTCTACGTGACTTTACCGAAAGAACCAAGAATAAAAATGATTGGGTGTTTTTATTTATATTGGGACACTAAAATATATATACAGCTGCTAAAAGCTGCGTGAAAAAAACGTTTTGGACAGCAGAGGGCATTGCAGCAAAATAAATAGTTTTTACAATTCTGCTCCAACTTCTACGCTCTCCGTCTCCACCAACCCTCAAGTGACCACGAGCGTGGTGAATGAAGTACTGTATGATCAAACAACCCACAAGGTATGGGGCATGCCTTCATCCAGCAGTGGAGTGACAAAGAATAGTACACGTACATTGTGTACGTGCTTCGCCAGGGTAGGTGTCGTTGAGATCACAGAGCATTCGACTCAAAATAGGAATGTCGCCTGTTCAATAAACACCCCTCAACTCCGAGGGTAAGTGTTCGTCCTTTAGGGAGACTGGTCACCGGCATGGGAATGTGGAATTTCCACCAATGTCCCTCCCAGGCCAGCGTCACGGGAGATGAGCGCCACCCCCCTACACTTTTTTCTCTCTCGCATAAACACCCAACCACATGTTGTTACTATACACACAACTTAACATAACATGAACGCACTTAACATAATAGATTATTCGGCAAAAACAATAGCGTTACTACTCGTACAAGCCACGCAGTTTCTCACGTAGCGTCACTACCAATTCCCATGGATCTCACTGCCGTGAAAATCGTAACTTAGTTTAGTAATAGGGTTTTGCCCTTTTATCTGGTACAAAAAACTGACACCTTTATACAAGGGATCATGTTTGCAATAACCACAACATGACCCCTTGTATAAAGGTGTCAGTTTTTGTACCAGTTGAAAGGGTAAACCCCTATTACTATATTTTTCCACTGGTAAAAGAGGTCTCATAGTGAAAATCGTAACTTGTTGACACAAAACGAGGGACCATTTCCCCCACGTCCCCCACACCTGGGCGGTCTCACGCCGCCACTAAAGTCATCGTCACTCTCTCACGTTCCCTCTCACGCTCCTCCTGCCCCCGCATCGGGTTGGGTTCCTCGCACCTGAGGGGCAGCAGAGGCAGCAGCAGCAGCAGGATGATGGGCAGCAGCAGCAGGAGGCGTGAAGCGAGCCCTCTTGACGCTCGGGGCAGCGGAGCGACGCATGGCTCCACTTGCTCTCACCCGACCCTAGACGATGATAATCGAACGATGGATATCCACGATTTTACCTCACGATAACGACTTGACTTGATTATTGCGGGAAAGAACGCAAATCATTACCGGATTAAATCGTGTTATTTAACGCACGACTCTCATGTATGCGTAAGGTAAAATTGATTGCAATGATACACGAAGCGATTCAGCGTTACACCCCCCCAGGTCACTCCTCCCCCCTCTCACCCCCCCCCTCCTCACTCCTCCCCCGCCTCACCCCCCTCTCACCCCCCCCCCCCTCTCACCCCCCCCTCTCACCCCCCCTCTCACTCACCCCCCCCTCTCACTCACCCCCCCTCACTCACCCCCCCTCACTCACCCCTCCTCACTCTCCCTCGCCTCACCCCCCCTCTCACTCCCCACCTATCACTCTCCCCCTCTCACCCCCACCCTCTCACTCGCCCTCACCCCCCTCACTCTTTCCCCCCCACCTCATACTCTCTCCCAGTCTTCTTCATGCACCCCCTGGCGAAGTCCGTAACGACCGCCCCCCCCCCCCCCACTGTCTGCCTACTTGTTACCAGCCACGCTGCACCCCCTCACCAGCCCCGCCCCCTCACCAGCCCCCCCCCCTCACCAGCCCCCCCCCCTCACCAGCCCCCCCCCCCCTCACCAGCCCCCCCCCCCCTCACCAGCTCACCCTCACCAGCTCACCAGCTCCCTCCCCTCACCCTCACCAGCCCCGCCCCCTCACCAGCCCCGCCCCCTCACCCTCACCAGCACCCCCCCGCACACTTTGACACGGGGGTCTCGCGACCGCGGCTCGCGCGTTTCCCGCCTTCCCGTGCTGCCTCGCGCGCCAGTTTGAGAAGGGGTGAGGAGGGGGGGCGAGTCAGGTGGATGGGGGGGGGCTTCGCGACATCACCACCGGCGCTAACCGTGTGCGCATGCGCGAGTTGCTCTGGAGAAGGGAGGGGGGGACGAATGGGGGGAAGCAGAGGAAGAGGCGGAGTCATGGGGGGGGAAGAGGCGGGGCAGATTGGGGGGTGGGGAGGGGGATCCTGCGTCTTAGCCGCGTATGGGGGGGGGGTAGAGAGAATGGCGCATGCGCAGTGGCGCGCTGTGACGTCACTGGGGGGGAAGATGGAGGCGGTGGTGTCGGGGCGGCGGGAGTAGGAGTTTAGCCGGGGCGGCCTCGCTCCCTCTCTGCCTCTCTCATGGCCGGCGCGTCCAGCCACGTCGTGAGTTTGCGCGCGGTGTCGGGCGGCAACGGAGCGAAGCGGACGGCGGCCCCGGGGCTGCTGAGCGCCGCTGTTTGCGTGCGTGCGTGTTGTGTTGCGCCTCGAGGCGCCTTGAGCCGCGGCGCGGGGCCCGGGCCCAACGGGAAGCGCTGAGGGAGCGGAGCGGGGGAGGGGAGCGGGATGGAGGATGGATCGTGGGGGTGCCGTGGGGGTACAGAGGGGGTCGAGGGAGATTAGAGCTGCGGGGGTGATTGTAGGGTGCGTGGGAAGATCACCCCGGAGGGAAGGCGCGTGATGGTGGTGGGGATGAAGGGGGTGCCGAGGGGAGCAAGGGAGAATGGAGGAGCGAGGAGGAACGGTCGGGGGGGGGGGGGTCGTGGATCTCGGGGTTACCTGGAGTGAGCCAGGAGGGAGGGGGTGGCATTAGTCTGGAGCATGGGGGATCAAGCGGACAAGGGAATGAGTGGTGGACAGGGGTGGTGAGGTGGATCTGCGTGAGCAAAGAGGATCTGGGAATATCACGAAAGGTGGTGGGTGGGAGGGTGTGGACATCTGGGAGGTGAATTGAACTTTGGCAGAGTAGTGTCGTGTAGACTCGTGAGGGAAGGATGGATGTGCTAAATCCTAGCAGAATATCAACAAGTCAAAGGGGCTCGCGGGGAAGGACCGGAGGAATCTGATAATAATCCAGATTTGAAGTTTGTGATTAGGAATCTGAGAGTTTCAGGAAACCAACAAGGGTCAGGAGGGAGCATCAGTGGGGGGGGGGATGTTGAGAACGGAGTGGCGATCAGTGGTATGAGCAGCAATGATTGGGGGGGGGGTCAAGTAGAACTATGAGGGATGATGCAGAAGACGAGGCTATCTTGGAGATGGGGGCCACGCAATGTGAGCGAAGATTGCCCTGGAGAGGGGGGATTAGCCTGGTTAGGGGAACCAGGAGGACAGGGAAACCGGTGTGGTGGGTTATTAGCAGGAGCTCTCAAAACGGATGTTGCTGCAGCCTCAGGGGCTTCAGGAGAAACAGTGCTTTTCATTTGGATTAGGAATCGAGGGTGTTTGGGTTCAATACGAACTGAGAATATGGTGACCGAGTGGTAATAAGAGGGCAAGTGGTGTATCACGGGGCCACCTTGACTGGTCCCAGTGATCCCACGCCTCTCCTCGCTCGCTACTGTTTATATAACTCGGCCCGCAGTGAGGGGACTTGGTGGAACCACCACCGCATCTGCACATCAGATTTGCCTTTGTCCTCGCCACCCCCCCCCCCCAACACGTAGGACGGCTCCTAATGCGGGGGTCCCCGTGTCTCCGGGACCAGGGGGTAGAGGCTGTCGCCGTGATACCCCCACACACCCGGCTCATTGCCTGCAGAGGTGTGCGAGAGAACGCGCAAGGCGTTGTTTACTTGTGAGCGCCCCGAGTGTTGTGTGTGTGTGTCCTTGAGGTTCACCCTTGCAACGACTTGTTTAAATCCCTTGGTGTGTAAAAAAATTGATACGAGAGGTCAGGGTTGTTTAGCCCGTGGGAGTTTTACACAGCTCAGCAGTCGTGGAATCGCGAGAAACGCGGGTTGTGAACTGCGTGTTTTAATTCGAATATCTGAGCTAATTAAAGGGACCCGTGGCATTAATTACATTCAGTTGAGTTTCAAAGCGGTGGGTGGAGCGCCGCGTGTGTTTGAAGCGCCGTCTGTCGTGCGTGTCAATATACCCGAGGCTCGACACTGTAGTAGACTTAGTTCTTTCGGTAAAGTCACGTAGGTAAAAAACGAAATTAAAATTAATAAAATAATAAAAATCACGACGTTTCGGAGGCAACACAAGTCTCCGTCATCAGGTGGGACCGTCACAGCCAGATTTTCTGCATCAAGTGAGGCAGGGATTCCAAGATGCAAGCTCTTAAATACAAGTTAAGGGGGAGGAGAGGAGGGGGGAGCTTATCAGAATGTGGTAGCCAATATTTGTTTTATTAATTTAATAAAAAAATTTACCTACGTGACTTTACCGAAAGAACTAAGAGTATGAATCCTTGCAGTCACGAAAGCTTCATATCTGGAACTGTAGTAGACCTCACGTAAGAGAATCGAGGCTGAGTCTTCCCGACACAACAGGGAGTGGCCCATTGACGAGTGGCTTACAAGAATGTAATCTACTAAATTGGGCTCTTCGGAATGTGAATATTCCGACGAGACCCTGGGAAGCACAGCAGTTGTATTCTTTCGTGCTTCTAACGATTCTCTGGGAGGAGAAAAAATAAACCGGTACTAGTCGTCTGCCTGGCTACAAATTACTCCCAATATGGTAATAGTTGTGTACAGTATTCCAGTAAGGTTACCATAGAAGTTGACTCAAACTTAGGCCCATCACTCTTTACTCTTCCTAGTTGTGAGAATGTGATGAGAGAGTGTGAGAGAGGGTTACAGATAACGAGCAAGTTTACAGATAAGACGACTTTTGCCCCAGGCTATTGCTCGGAAAACCCCTGTGTTTACACGAAGCATGGATATGCCCCGTGCTTCTTGGTGATATGTGCTTGTGATGTTGTTACCTTATGTTTTATTGATTCGAGCTTGCTGCCATTGCCTGATGGTTAGCACACGGAGCTTGCAATGAAGAGATTGGCGATTTTTCTCAGTCTCGCGGCACGGAAGTTTCAACTCCGGGCACGATTTAATAATCGCCGCACCTCTATCCATCCACCCAGCAGTAAAAAAAATCGTAACACCACAGGTGACGTATGGTGGAATACATGTGGATACATCCACTTATCCCAAGGCGTCTGGCCAGTGTTGAAGAGTAGGCCAAAATCCCCTCTGGGAGGGTCTTTCTAGGGCTCCCTCTAGTGGAGGGCCTTCCACCAACAGTGGTGTGAGCGAGTTATTGCATGGCTGCACCTCTGTTTTTCATCTTGATTTAGGTAACTGCAGTGTAATTGTAATGTTATTTCGTATGAAGTTGTTTTGAGAAACATTCGTGAAGATGCAAACTTTCGTTTCACGAACATTGCGTTCGGGGGATGGTTCATTGTGAATTTCAGTTTTGCATCTGGCCCCTCAGCAGAGGCTCCACTCTTCCACAGAGTTAACAGTTGTCAGTAAGTGGTGGTGGAGTAAAGTGTGACTGTGTGGGAGGACTAGTTCTGTGTGGAGAAGTCCGATTTGCTCTGCGGATCCCCACGCCTGGTTCACGCGCTGAGCCGCTGCATGGCCCGTGTGGACTCGGGGCGAAGGTTTTCTTTTCTAGAAAAGATTATCTACGGATAGTGTGGGATCTGCAGTCAATAGAAAGAATCTCACATACCCCAGTCCCTCTAATTGCAGATTAGATAATTAAGGATAACAGGTTGTTTGAGTAGAGGTGTACTAATTCACAATCTTGATGATCAATACATTGTTGCCATTTAGGACTGCGATTTAAGCTTTTGTTTCTTTTAAAAAAAATTTATTTCCTATCCTAAATGTAACGGCGTATAATTTGCATATAATTTGGATACATTTAAACACATCGATTTTGCACACACGAACCAATACATGTATTATAAGCTATTCATTGATTCATCGATGCATCATTACACCCATAATTATTTATGACAAGTTGTCAACTCCATTAAGTTATGTGTCATTATCCCTGGCCTAAAATCAGAAGAACAGTCATCATCAAGCAGACGCATATTCTGTAGTTTATTTTTAAGACACGTTCCGTATGGTTATGCATCACCAAAGAGGTTTGCAGTGCGGAGGAGTGGGCATTCTTAATATCTGTGGTCTCGTATCTTGTGGCTGGTTGAAGCATGCACTGGAGGAGAAACTTTGTGGTTATTATTAATTTGTTGACTTGTTAAAATGTTGATCCACCACAAGAACAACACAGCGATCACGATTTCTATCAGCTTGCTGTACTCTGGGCTTTCCAATACTTTGAGTCTCACTGGTGATCAATGCTTTCATTTACTTGATTCTAATTTAAATCCCGGCTTCTAATGATTTTTTTACTGATTGCAACAATCCTATTCAAGCACGTCCGCTCTTCAATGAGCACAAGGGAGTTGAGCAGTGCACAGTTTGACATAGGGAGGGAACAACACATCGATTCATTGATTGATATTGATTTGTTTTTAGCACACGTTACATGCATCAAATCGCATGCATTACAATGTCATTTGATTTGTATACGTCTGTGACAATATCATCGGCAATGTACCTGATCTTGTCAGATCTCGGAAACTAAGGATGGTTGGCTACGTACAGCGTGAAATAAATTATCTACCTATGTACATGATCTCTCAGGGCTTGGGTTGGCGACTATAATCATGTGTTTGGCGGCTGGGGGTATCGTTGTCAGCCGAGGGCAGCGCATCGAAACATTTTTGTCTTTTACTTTGCAACAACCTTGCGTGCCCCCCCCTTACCCAACCCACAATGACCAGGATGGCAAAGTATGTTGGAATAACCCCCAGGACCCACACAATGTGAGGACACCCTCATCCAGAAGTTGGTTGACAACAGAGCTGTACATGTACATACATTACAGAAACACTTCACTGTTGCGGTCCTTGCAGCCACCAGAGGCGCCTTACTTACCGTAATATAAAAAAAAACGATTCTTGCATAAAATCACGCAATTTATTGAATCGCCGTGGGAATTCATTGTCCTTCCCCTAGTTAGATTGTTCACCTCGGCTGAAGATGTGGAAACCTATCTGGCTTATGACCTTTCCTGTGGTCACCAGCTTAACCGCTGCTCATAGCCACATTTTTGAGTGAGTTTTGTCATCTAGTTTCGTTTTGTAATTGTTTTTAACCGTCAGTTAGGTTTTGTGCATTTAGGGTCTGCGGTGAAGTCCACACCTTCCACAGACCCCCTAACACCCAATGTAAACAACTGCGAGGGAGACGATCTGCGGTCGAGTGATTCATCAATGGGCCGCAATGGCGTCATCTTAAATTGTTCCTCGTTTGTCTTCCAAACTATCCGCAACAACTTTGGCATTGTGAGATAAAAATGAGGAATGCGCGCTCGTCCACTGACCCCCATATTGGGAGTCGCGAAGAAGAGGACATGTGATGAGGTGGGCTACGTTCCCTGCGGACTAGAGAGAGGCCAGGGGGATTTCTGTTCTTCCTTATGTGCCCTCGTAAAATGTGACACTGAGTACTTGGCATTTGAAGCCGGAACAAGCTCCCCTCCCCCCCCTGGTATACGGTGTTAAATAGTCGAGGGAATTTCAGGTACTTACATGAGCTACTTGCAAAATGTGAGGCGTTTAGGTTGATGATTTTTTTTTAACCAGGTAAAAGTCCTTCGCCATAGCAGTGGTGCAGTGATTCATCAGCTGCGCGATGAACCCCCCCCCTCCCCGTGGCGTAAGTTTCAGTTCTTGGCCACGCCTAGCAGCATTGGCGACCAGCCCTGGGCACTGCTGCCACCTTTGCCAATCCGCACTGACAAGCTTGTTCACTTGTGGTTAAACAAATCTCATGATCAGCACTGCATGGGGGGGGGGCTCCATCCAACAGTGGATTGGCAGCGATTGACAATTAGTGCATTGTTATGAGAAACCAGTTTTGAGATCTTTGTCAAAGGAGCCCTTGGGTGACAAATGTGGACCTGCTTTGCATTAGCATCACTACTCCCACGTGGGAGAGGTTTCTTGTTTTTAATTGAAAGCACAGCCCAAAAGACGAACTCTGACAGGTTCACACCAAGGCTGTTTGAGCTCGCTGGACTGAGTCATCCAACACAAGTGTGATGCTCAGGGAAATGAGATGTTTACTTTTGTAGTGAAATCCAATGGTTCAAGGGTGTGGCTGATATTGTGCCGCTATAGGCCACACCCTAGTGTGACTTCACCAGGGTGTGGCAGGCCCACATGATATATGTAGACGAGAGAGCATACGAGTATAAAGTAAGGAAACCGCTTTGTCCCCAACACGTTCACACATTTGTATCTTCACGTGCTCATGCACTGTGCAGCTGCACATTGAGGCACGTGTGCAACCTCAAACCCTATGCATACCTGCGGCGAAAATCTTACACCTCCATTCGCAACTACGTCACGATGCATGGTTCACTGTAGGTCACTCGGGACACGTGGGAAAATGTCTAGGTGCATCATTTGTTTTGGCAGACCATTGTTATCCATTTTTTAAATTGCTCACATCCTTTGAATCCACAGATATTAGGAAGAATTGTGGGTTTGTTGGTCTGCAAATTGTTGGTTGAGCCGAGAAGAGGATGGCAGATAGGAGTTATAATCTTTCATCTTGTGTTACAACCATATTGCTTGCTTTGTGGTTTAATTCATTTCACCATCAGTCTCAAAAGTATTGTTTTGCTTTATGCAATATGCAACAATTGTGTTACTTAGCACAGTCCTTTTGGAAGAACGTAACATACAATTTAAGTAAACTAAAGAAAGTAAAAAGGGTTGTGCTTTTATCAGGGTAACCAGTATTGATCTCAAGTTTTTATTTGCCACCATCTTCTCACCACTGCTGCAACAATTCAGCATCATAAATCTTAGCACATGTTTTGATTTTATTTTATAAACTCACTTGTGAATCATTTTCCGGTGTAAACCACACATGGTTTCCATTCTTAAGTATCTGTCGCGAATGTTGTGCAATGCTTTTCCATTTCATCTCCTTTGCAGCCCGTACTGTGCAAAATCCAGGCCGGGGGAGCGCTTGGGCCCTGCCCTTCACCCTTGCTTGGCGTTTCTGCCATGGGAACACGTGGAGAGAATGGGGATCACGAGGAAGGCTCCGAGGGCACGCACAGGACGGAGCAGTCGCCCGCGGCCGACCACGCCTCCACTTCCACGGAGCAACCATCCACCGGCCGGCCCGGTGGCTCCCCCGGTGCCGCCTCCTCGCGGACAGCTCAGCCGCAGCCCCAGCCGACGGTAGTTCACCCTCGCAAGAAGCGTCCCGAGGATTTCAAGTTCGGCAAGATTCTTGGCGAGGGATCTTTCTCCACGGTCAGTCTCCGGGGTAGACTAGCACAGAGGACCGTGAGCGACGCAGAAAATGAAAACGCACGTGGCGGTGCCAATGGGATTGAATGTCCTTGATCGTTGCGAGAGGGATCCTCCTATTTAGACAAAGAATCGCAACTATGGGCGGTAAAGAAAAATACATAAAATGAAACGATACGATTGACGACATTTGTAATGTGCTGAATGTTCCGAATATTGTGTTCTCGTAAAAACAACATTTGTATGCCAGCCTTTAAATAGTAGATGACTGTTTTTGCAGTGGTAGAGATGCACAAATCCCAAAAAATGCACCTGTCGTTTAGAAGAAGGTCCATTTCCCAAAACAGCCTATGATTATATATATATCTGTTATAAGGCAGTGGTATTGACAAATGTGGTTAGCTTTTATTTGTTCTGGTGCGCATTACACTTCTCGCTTGCAAAATAGCTGTCTGTGAATGGATTATAATATAAATTAAATAATCAAGGTTATTCCCAGTGTATGCCTAAAGCCATTGACTACAGCTCTGCTCGCCTTTTGTTCTCTTGCAGGTGGTGCTTGCTAAGGAGGTGGCAACTGGAAAAGATTATGCCAGTAAGCAAAGACACGCATGCCAATTATCATGAAAAAAATCCCTTAATGTGCAGTTGGTTAAAATATTACGTAAGCCATGCATACACACTTTTAATTTTAGTTGTGCATTGGGAAAGGGAGACTTTTTTTCCCTGGAATATTTACATGGATACTTCTCATCCACATAATCTTCTGCATCTTAGTGTTTAGCACTCTATGATGACTTGGAAAGGCCTTCAGCTAGCAGTGGATTCATCATAGCCGACTATGATGATGAGAGCTGCATTACACCCACGTTATATGTTGTCTGCTGTCGTATGATATGTTGCCGGTCCAGTGACCTGTCACGAAAGCTTATTTTACAAAATGTATAGTTTTTTTTTACTCAATTTGCATTAAATCCCTTCCTGGATTTTCCCTCTTACCAATTAGGAAGTCGTGGGTTCTATTCCGTCCCTGACAACTGTAGGTTTGTAGTCTGCATGTTCTCCATGTGGTCACGTCTATTTTTCTCCAGGTCCTCCGGTTTTTCAAACCACATTTAGAAACGCGCGTTTTAGAGTCTTTCGCTGCTCTATATTTCCGTGTGATGAACCACTACGTTCAGCTGCCGTTTGTGGCCAGCTCTCTTCTGAAAAAGAGCTACATAGCTTCGTGGGCCTTCCCTGGTCAAATAACATTGTTGCATTTTAAAAGGTTTTTTTAGACGTTACAAGGTTACCATTATTAACAACTTTAATTTATGTTTTTGCAGTTAAAATCTTGGAGAAGCGACACATTATAAAGGAGAAGAAGGTGCCCTACGTGAATCGAGAGAAAGAGGTGCTTTCCCGGCTGAACCACCCCTTCTTCGTCAAGCTTTTCTTCACCTTCCAGGACGAGGAGAAGCTCTGTATCCCCTCTGCGCCTGCCTGCTTGTTAATGTGACGCCGACCTCTGATGTCGATAATTGGGATAGTTCATGACTTGAAAAATCAGGTTGCAGTGGTGGCGTGGTAGTGTAAACACGCCGCACCATGAACCCAGCCAACTTAGTTCGATTTCCAGCCATGGTTAGCGTTGATGGTAACTCGTATAGGAACCAATTCTGGCCCCATCCTTCAGCAGTCTGTGTTGACAAGCATCGTGAAGTTTTGTCAAACAACCGCCACGACTAACGCTGTTTGGGGAGCCCTTCATCCAGCAGTAGATTGGCAAAAGTGTGTAAATTAATACAACTACCACATACCACCTTTGAGTCTTTGCATTCAAATGTGGACTTTTCAATGTGCGTCTTATCCAGAGACTGGTTATTTGGGGTTTTCCGTGCCAAAGAAAGCCTTACATAGTCGCTCTAAAAATAATTGAAGAGGGCATGAGAGACTCCACCCACTGAATAACTCGTTAGTTGCGCAATCAAACACTATTTATTGCAATTGTGCATCCTGATTGCAATCACCCATATATGATGCAGAAAACTTTATATCCGTTGGATACATTGCAAGTAGTCTAGGTCACATGCAAACGGTGCGCAGTACATTACACCCAGGGTCACTGAGGTTTTCAGAGCTGAGATTGTGGGCTGAAGGAAGCGTGGCTGCCATCCTCTCAGCCGCATATCTCTATGGGAAAACGTATTTCTGAGTCTCTGACACAGCAACATTCCCTGACCATAAGGAGTCAGCCCGTGCCTGTTTTTAGTATTTTTAGTACATGGATGCCTTTCACGGCGACATATCTTGCCTGTGACGTAATGCTCATGTCTCAGAAGGAACTTAAAAATACTTAAACTAGGGGGTGGAGACTTTTTTTTCTTCCGTTAATATTAAGACAATTAGTGGCACCCAATTGTAATCTTCTCATTTGTGTGCACTGGTTGTAGAGTGCACAATGTTACATTTTTTTAATGGGACTATAACTTGGCGAACTGAGGCAGACAAGAAGTTATTCTTTGAATGGAGTTACAAAACCGAGACGGTCAATTTGCAGGGAGAGGTGTTAATCCTTACATGCCTAATAATAACGGAGACCCTTAAGAATCTCCACCGTAGACTAAGTAGTAATTATGAAATTACCATCATGCGTGACTGACCGTGACCACGAAAAAGGTGCCACTCTTAAGGTTTCCGCTCAGGACAGCCTGATGGTAAAGTGGACCCCTCGGCATTTTGCTCGTGCAGTGAACTTAACTTGAGCTTCGCAGACTTTGGGTTGAGCTACGCCAAGAATGGAGAGATGCTGAAATACATCCGCAAGCACCGTTCTTTTGACGAGAACTGCACTCGATTCTACTCGGCCCAAATTGTGTCATCCCTGGAACATTTACACAGCCTCGGCATCATACACAGGTGAGAGCTCGTACCGCAGCATGGTCAGCAGGTGTGCATGGGACACTGCTGCTGTTTCCTCGTGTGTAGCTAGGGACATTAGCTAAACATCACAATCCGGGATACGTAACCAACTCAGTCCTATCAATCACCATATTGTGTTTGCACAATCCTGTAAAATGACTCCATAATCACAGTCTTGTGGTGGAAATTGTTGTTGGTGATGGATACGAAAGTTTGGTGGCGCGCACAGGCCCTGTGCTAGTGGTATAATAACATCGATTAATATTGATTCTTGTAATACGTGTTTCGTGCATCGATTTGTTTGTAAGAATCGATGTTTAACGATACAGTTTGTTCTTATGTTAGCGTCTTAATGTGATCACATCACAACTACGTCTCGACACAGTTTGTAAATATATTTCATGGGTTCACCTGACCCCCCACCCCTGGCCACCAAACATTCACTACTACAATGTAAAAAAAATTTTGTTCTAGAATCGTTAACCTGAATTGCAACAATCCGTTGAACCCTGAGGGTGTGAATTGTGAGAATACTAATGGATTGCCTTTTGTAACATTTTTATTTATTATGCACGGTGTTAGCTTCAGTCTTGTTTGACTTTATAAATCGTGAAGAAGAGAAGCTCCAAACAATTACGAATTATGTAAATAACTCATTTACAAGCTGCATATTACCCTGGTCATAAATCATTTGCTGAGCGTTTAAAATAATTATTGTTGCATATGTTTACTAGTATCATTAAATACGTTTTATTTGTGTGTGTGTGTTTTAGGGATTTAAAACCAGAAAATATCCTTCTGAACGAAGACATGCATATCCAGATCACTGATTTTGGCACAGCTAAAATCCTATCTGATAACAGCAAGCATGGTGAGAAATGTGACTAAATCTTGGGTTTTGGAAAGTAAACTAGTTAGAAACATTTGATATTTTGTTCACGAAACATTTTGTTAAACACCTCGCCTATAAGTTTACGTTAATTAGTGGACACACTGAGTTGCCTCCAAAGAATCTATACCATGTCAAAGAACGGAACAGTTAGCAAGGTTGTCTACGTACAGTGTGAAAGAAGTTCAACATACATATATACAACTCTGGGTTTCAGCCACCCTTGCATAAACCAACTTCTAGAATGTAGTGAGTTTATGGTTTTAGGCCTGTCACCAATGACTACACAATAAATATAAGACTTTGGTTTGGTTGACGTGTAGCAACGCTCTTTACAGGGCGTTAAAAAAGCTGCGACCCTCGTGGGTAAAGAGGCCTACTCAAATTAATGACTTTACAAGTCTGTGACACATTTTGGGGCCATTCTCTTAAACAAGGTGGTGCACTGCCTACTTAGATTTTATGAATGAAATATCTTTGTCTCTCGGTGTGTCGTCGATAGCACAATTGGATTGTAATTGGGGGGGAAATAAACCAAAAATCACAAACCGCGAGTAAAAACTTAACTACAGTTTTGTTCACCGTATGATCAACCGCAAGTGCCAGCTCTGAAAAGCACAGTCTGTTGTACAATTCATTGGTTCTATAGGTGCCGATCATCCACAATTTTGAACTTTAAAATAAAAAGATTGAAATATAAACCAATGTTTTCCTTGTACTTGGGCAGTTAGTTAATCTGACTTTCGCACTGATTTGGTTTGCTGTACGGGCAACTGACCGTTGCGGAGTTCGTCGTTTAAACACTCGCAGAATGGTTTTGCATTGTACGTTGCCCGTTGTAAACCGTGTTGTACTTTTGCCTGACCCCGCCCTGCAGCCCGGGCAAACTCGTTTGTGGGTACAGCTCAGTACGTGTCCCCAGAGCTGCTCACTGAGAAGTCCGCCTGCAAGAGGTGAGCCCACCACAGTGGCTTAGCAATGCCTCGCGGTCACTGGAGGAGAGGCATAATGAGAGCTGCTTGAGTAATCCTTAGAGATAATCTCTCGATGCCATCCAAGTGGTTCGTCGTGTTTTATTACTGCGTTTCTAGATGTATTGAATGCCTAACATGTTTGCTCGATAAAGTTCGTGTTTTTTTGTGTAGAATGCAATGTACACTTATGTATTCGTTGATAAATATTGCTCTTTGTCTCCTAGATTAACATGAGACATGGCTCATTATATTTAGACAGACATAGCAGTTCAGTTTCATTTATTTGAAATAACCCTGTGAGCCATTCGGCTCTTGATTCGGGTGCAACCGCAACAAACAATAAAATTACAAAATACATAAAAAATTTACGGTATGCAAATTGAAACATCCCCTACAAAAGCAATAAAATCTTCCAGAAAAAGCACCATTTGTTTATGCTGCGGTCAAAAATGTGCAAACAATCCCATTTTGATGTTAGATCACAATAACAATCAATACAATCTAGATTAAAATTTTAAGTATAACTCTATACTACATTAAAAAATCTGGCTAAACTAAACCTTTCACCTCTGTCCACCCAGCAGTAATAAATGTGCACACCTACGTGAAGTTGCTCGCACATTTTACTCCCTATTCACCAACTCAGTCACCAGCGTGGTGATGTATGCACAAATGTCCCCCAAAACTGACACGATGAGGAGAGGTCTCATTGAGCAGTGGGGGTTTACAAAGTGCTTTTAAACTATTTCCGTGTTTTTCCAGTCAACTCTTGATAATTATCGGGGGTGGGGATGGGCATGGCCCGAATAAAAAAAAATCCACAGGATAATGCAAAACACATGTAAATTAGGCTTCGCAAACGTTTACTGTGTAACTACGTAAAATGGGGGTTAAGATGTCTTCATAGGGCATGCCACCTGTTTTTCTTGCTTCCGAAAGCAATCGAATAGCCAACTTGTTTTGTGGTCACATGTGCCACCAAGTCACTGACCCTCTATGAATGAGGAGCAACCCCAGTAAAGATTGTATGCAATTATTTTTTCACAAGCACGGTTAATCAACAACCCATATAATCTGCCCACGGATAATTGAGAGCTAACTGTTAATTATTTTTCAGTGCAAGAATCGAGTTTTTTTTTGCCCCTGCGCTGCACGTTGAATGGATAGCACCCACAAGGCTTTCCACTATAATCTGCACAGTGTTTCTATGAATTCATCACAAACAATATCAGAAATAATCGATCATTGTACACGCTATTCGATGCTTGTAGTCCTGAACATTTGGTTTGATTTTAATGTGTGAATACGTTTATGCCAAATTAGGACATTTGCCTTTCAATTGGCTTGATAAACGTGCGTGTTGATCCCAATCCTATAGTTCAACGGCATTCATAGTAGCCTTTGCCAATCCTGATTGCGTCGCTTTTTACGGAATGCTTTAGGGGTGGGGGGCAGGAAGTGTCATGTGGAAGAAGGTTGTGAGATTAAAAAAACCTAAATTCAAACTTCAATTGCTTTTTTAAGATGCTTATGGAAAATAGTCCCGAGAGCCATGAGAAATATGCGTGGGCAAATAGATGTATTATTGGGAGAGAAAGAAACCCATTCAAGTGTGATAAGGGTCTATCCTTGACGGGCAAATGATCTACCTTGTGTATTTATGCTGCTTAATTTGGTTTATGCATGTTGCCCGGGACTGAACAGCCCATGCTGATTGATGTGCTTTGCTGAGTAATCTCTGCTCTCTCACTTTGCTTGCAGTTCTGACCTCTGGGCACTTGGTTGTATCATCTACCAGCTGGTAGCCGGTCTGCCTCCCTTTCGTGCCCCGTAAGTTGCCACCCCCACCGGGTGTCTGCACTTCTGACTTTTAACAGTGAATTAGATTTAGACCAATTCACTCTGCCGTTTTTATCAGCCGATTACCTATTCATACCGAACAATTTCAGTGGACATCGAAATGCACCCCCCTCCCTTTAGTATCAGTTATCGAGCATTACTGATGTATGTTGTTATCGTAAAATGTGAAATGCTAGATTGATATTTGTTATCCCCTGGCGTGTGGATGAAATTGGACAAACATCTCAATACAAAACTGTCATGAAAAAGAGTGAGGCTTGGTGAAGCTTTACTGGATACATATGTTACTTTATTAGTATTTATTATAGAGTGCACCAAATATATTGTGTCTCCATGATGTAAATAAGCATTGCCTTCCCCATCTCCGAGATCATGAGTTAATTAGACAGCTTCCTATCTCCTGTGTAAATGGATTAAACACATTGGTTGCAGTGCACTGTCCTATCTTGGGTGAGATTTCATCATTAATTTGGAACGTGTGTCTTGGTTGTTTTGTTCTCAGCAATGAATATTTAATCTTCCAGAAGATCATCAAGTTGGAGTATGAGTTTCCGGAGAAATTCTTCCCAAAAGCAAAGGATCTAGTGGAGAAGCTGCTGGTACGGACGGCCATGCCAGGCTATTCTGTTATATACATTGACGCTATTCTACAGATAAAATACTTTCCTAGTATACCTACCCCGTTACATTGCCATATGAATGAGAAATACAAATGTAATGATATATGTGGGATGTTATCTGTTTTACACAGGACTAGGATGGTAGCTGTGTTTGTCTGGTTTCCCCACAGTGAATGTGTGTACATGTTGGTGTCTTTTTGTGCAAATAGGGTTATATAATTACTTGTGTAAATCTGCATAGTTATTGGTGTTTATCAGCACCAGTGTGCTTTAGTACTTGCACATCTGGGCATGTGTTGCAGTGTTTTTGTAGTCTTGTTATTGTATGCGTGTTGTAACGTTTGTGTGTAGTTTCCACGAGCACGTTCGAGTGCGTGTAAGCTGACTTGGCCTTAATCTGTGCTCAGTCAATACTGTAAACAGCCGAGCTCGGCTGACGCAGGGATATTTGTGTTGTTTTGCACCCGGGCTTTTTCCTGTGTGCTACTGATTTACCTGTTTTGGCACAGCCTTCTGACTCGGCCTGCCATGATATGACAATACTACGATGTTTTTGTATGACATAAGAGTCACAATAATTGTTATTCCTATTGAGAAATATTGTCACATGATTAGCGTTTCTCACTTTGTTAATGTTTTCAAATATTTAACAAGACAGTATTAAATGACTACACTTGAAGTTGATAATAATAATTACATTTCTAAACAACATCTTTCACACGTAAAATGAGTGCTTTCTATAAATAATTCCAGATAAATTGTTGTTGGTTTTAACGTCATTATATTCTGACAACATTGCATTTCACATAGGGTTATAGATTGCAAAGTTACTCAAACTTATCGCAGGCTTATTTTGAGTCCAGTCGAATAACTTTAAAAGAAATCTGTTTTTTTACCTTGAAGTATATCACAGCACGTAGACAGGACTACGTGACAACAAAGTAACGGAAATTTACATCGCTATAGTTTGATATTTTACATCGTATGGGGTCCGTTACGACGTCGTGGCAATACCCAACCTCTTAACGCCGCTGCCGCACTCGCTTTAGGTGAGTGACCCAATGCAGCGACTGGGCTGCGACGAGTGCGGAGGGTACCCGCCTCTCAAGAGCCACCCCTTCTTCTCGGAGATCAGCTGGGACGACCTCCACCTGCAGATCCCGCCCAAGCTCACCGCCTACCTGCCCGCCATGACGGAGGACGACGAGGATTGTTACGGCAATGTACGCCGTTTGTTAGGACTTTGCAACTGGTTGCTACTGCTGCTGCCCGTTGTTGTTCTTGTTTCTGCAATTTTATACCAAAGCTGCAATCCTGGTGCTTTGTGTTGTCATAGGAAAGGCAATAGTTGAGTGGTTTCTACTTTGCAGTTCTTGACGCAGTTTTGTTTTGAATCTTTACACGGTGGGCAGCAGAGGGCAGTGCGGCAACATCCATTGGTGCAGTGTACTTCGGTGCGTCCACGTCAATGCAACCAACTTTCACCAATTTGAACCATTGTGGTGAAGTTTGGTCAAATAATACCCTTACGGAGGGGAAGTGTGACTGGGGGCTTAGAAATCCTTCGTTGGTAGAGCAGCAAGTGTGCAGAGCGGAGTCAAGTGAGATGAAAGGCGGGATGGGGGAGGGTAGGTTGAGACGAGTCCATTGAGAGTCTCATATTTATTCCTCTCTTGTCTTATTGAATCCAACAGTGACTAATTTTGGTGATCTAAACTAGCCTTGCCAGCCTATCTGGTCACTTCACTTTGACCTCTTCATTCAGCCGGTCTCTCTCCTGCCTCCCTATTCTCCCTCGTTCAGTACGACGACCTGCTCAGCGGTTTCGGCAACATGCAAGTGGAGGAGACTCAACCCATCCCCATCCCCTCTGTGGCACGGGTGCCTTCGAGCGGCGGCAGCAGCGGCGGCGGCAGCTACCGGGATGTGGGCGTGTCGCCCGGAGCAGGCGGGCGTGCTGAGAGGGAGGCCGGCTCGCTGGGCGTGTCGCCACGCGACGGAGAGAGGGTGCGCACCGGCGGCGTGGAGCAGTACATCCTGGAGAACGAGGATGAGCACTCGCTGGAGCTCGACTTCAACCTGGCACTCTCGCAGGAGGACCGCAAGCTGCTGCTGAACAAGCAGGCCCGCGCCAACCCATGGTACCGTTTGTTCCGATGTAGACACCACGGTGGAGAGTGAGGCTTAGGTCACGGCGAGTTTGGGGATTAAAACGATTTGGATTTCCGTATTTTTAAACACAATTTTGGATGGGAATTTTCTTCACATTTTTGGATCGTTTACATTTTGTCATTATTTAATGTGTCTTAATGCTAATGAAAGGGATCTCCACCCTATGCCGCTGTTGGTGGGGAAACGCATGTGACAACCATGCATGTGACACCTTTGGATCCGTCTGAAACAAAAAAAAATCTGAAATTTCGTATCTTGGCCCTAATTTAATATTGCCAACTGCTGATGCATGTAGCTGTCGCCACACTGCCAAGGTTAGTGTGTGTCCTAGCAAGTCATTTGGGCACGTAACACTTCACCTATCTGGCGATTGTTTCTCCCCATTTTATTATCTAATTTTTGCAGATTTGATTGTTTCTCACATGTACGATTTGATGAGTGTTTTGTGAGTGTAAGCATTGATTTTAATCTGGATCAATGCATTGTTGCGTGCCTAAAGTAAATTAGAAATTGACAACCCAACTTTTAGTTGGCTATATGGCACATCGCAGTAGTGTGCACTTTCTGGAATTATTTGAATATTCCCATGGATATGGAGAAAGTAAGTTTATTCTGCATTCTACTTAGACCTTGCTGATTTCTACTGTCCCCGTTGTGTCCAATATGTAGTGGGTTCAACTCAGTCGCAGACGTAGACTTTGGAGGCAGCGCATTTATTTAGTTCCAACACACGGGGTAAACTTCCCCTTAACACAACAACCACAATCTAGGCTGGTGACCAGCCGGCTAACTACACTAGTTACCACGTAACTGTTACTCTGGACCCGGGACCCGAGTCCACGTGCTGGAAGGCTCGTAGAACTGAGATCGGAGACGAAGGGTTGCTTTCCCAGGATGACCAACAACCCTGGTCCCTCTCGGGACTTGGCTTATATTCTTTGCGGCTCCAGAACCATCGGGAATGACCCGGGTCCCATTCACATGACCCCCCCCCCAGCCCCCTCTTGGGGGGTCCCCCTGCCATCTTAACCGGTCACGTGTCCTCCCGGGTCAACCAGAGTGCCATGGCCTCACACGACCCCTTCTCCTTGGGTCGGCACCCACACACACCGTGTCCTGTAGGGCCGGTACTGCACTTCCAGCATGGTGCCATCCAGCGATGTCACTACACATACATGCAAGAAGCCTGCACTCGGAAGGAATGAGCACCTGTGGTTAACGCAATTGACCAACGGGAGATGTAGTTCAATAAAGTATGTGGTGTGTGACTGGAAGATGGGTGATCCAGGCGAAAACTAAGAAGTAGTCAATTAAATAAGCCTCGTACATTATAAAGTTTCTCTCGATCAGCCATTTATGACCCTAAGTGGTGTTTACGGGCAATTTTTTTTACCTTTGACACCATGGGAAGGAGAGTAAAATGAAGGCGATAACGTACGGGTGAAAAAAACGGGAAAGAAAAGAGAAGAGCGAGAATCAGAAATAAAAAATGGGGAGCAAAGGGTCAGGAAAAATGAGGATAGGGAGGGCCGCATCGCTGCACGGAGCAGCGTCTCTTTCCACAGGGGGCGATGTGGGGAGGGGAAGGATTCAGATTGGGGTTGTCCACGTAGGGCACGTGATTTAGGGGAGGCTTGAGTTATGATGACATAACTAGATTTGTGTTATGTATTTCACACAGGCACCCATTTGTGGAGAATAACCTCATCTTCAAAATGGGCCCAGTGGACAAAAGAAAAGTAAGTGATCTTAGAAGCACCACTGGTGTACTGCCCTTGTTTCAACCGACTCTCTTAATTCCACTGGATATTTTGTTTACAGTGTTATACCACTGCAGATAATCCCCACTCACCCACTGATCTGGGCTGGCCCTCGCTGCTGTAAACTGTGACGTTTCATGCCAGCCACCTGTAAGGTGTGAACTGTAGTTGCTATAATAGTTTTATTGGCCTTTTTAATTTCAAATTCAGTTAACTTTTTATGGTTTGTATATTTAATTATGCTTGTTAAAACAATTGTTATTTTTACTGATGACCTTTATGTGCAATGAAGTAGGGCCATTCCCTAAAACGTTGTCGATTAAATGACATTTCTATGAAAGCAGTGTTATTGACGAATGTTGCCTTTTTTGTTTGTTAATTTTACTTGTGCAACACTGCCAACGCAGCATCACGACGTAATTTATCCAGGAAGGACTCGCCGAGTCTAAACATTTCTTACGGAGGCTGTTGCATCGGGTGATTTGTCCACTTCCACCTTACGAGTGTTATCCTTGTTGGAGCAAACAAATTTCATCATCTTACAATGCACCCCAATTTCTGATCTCAAGTTCAAGTTCATTTATTAGGTATAGCCCTGTGAGCAATTCGGCTCTTGAATCGGGTGCAACCGCAACAAACAAAAAACAAAAACATGAACAAAAAACATCTTAAAGTGAATATGTAACTGAGTGCAAACAGAAAATCCAAAATAAGACAGCAAAATATTGCAGAAAAAAACACCGTACACCAACACTGTGTGCAAAAATCCCAGTGGGATGCAAGTCAAACAACAACAAGAACCACAAGAGAACTTAGATTAAGGCCATTAGTCTAACTCTGTACTACAACAAACAATAGGATAGCAGGAGTGGAGTATGCATTTTTACGCACACCTTTAAATTGACTATCTGAACGCAAAGTGAGTCGTTTGGTATGCCCCGCGTAAACATCTTTTCCAAGCAGTGGCATTCGTGTGCACGTCTGTTGAGTGTGCCGTTGTGTTTGTGCCGCCCAGGGCCTGTTTGCCCGCCGAAGGCAGCTGCTGCTCACCGAAGGCCCTCACCTATACTACGTGGACCCTGTGAACAAGGTCCTGAAGGGCGAGATCCCCTGGTCCCGCGAGCTGCGACCCGAAGCCAAGAACTTTAAGACTTTCTTCGTACACACAGTACGTCCTTGAGCATCACTCAAGCATGACCGGCTTACAATGGCTTAAAATGTTCAGGACAAGTTCAAACCGAGTTTAAATTAATTTTCTGATGCAGTTGACTAGCAAGAGCATACAAAACTTCCAGTCGTATATATGTATGTCGAACTTATTCCGTGCTGTACGTAGCCAAGCACGCTAATCGGAGGTGCATTTATGCTTTACACCGTGTATGTGCGTTTGCACATTGTGTTCACTGCGTTATTGTGTGTGCACGTGGCCACAGCATGCCTCGGGTACGTACACCGCGCTGTACACGCGCACACACGTGCGTGTACACACCGTTAGGTCTGCGCGCAATACACATCTACAGTCGCCTCCCAGCAATTCTACACACATCTGCGCTGCGTCACAATTCTAAGGTCGTGAATAAATATCCTGGTTTGGGGGTTAACGTGACCCATTATTTATCCCACTATGGTGAATAAAATGAGTATCTGTTTGTGGAATGCTATCAGTGGGTGTGGCTTCTGCCACGTGGATGTGAAATGTGCACCGCTGGCTCTCACAGCCAGCGGGCGAAGGGGAAATGCTGCTCCAATTCTTGTTTGAGCAGGGAGATTTTTTGTCGAACAATCATCGTCAGCAGCCATGATCAATCCACTGCTTAATTCGCCATATTCGAAACTTTACCCAATGTGTTAGCGAATGTGGGTTATCAAATTGCGTGAAAACGAATGGCTCAAGGAACTAATGCTCTGCATTGGAGCACAGTTGGTATCGCACAGATTATGGGCTGAATATTGGCCCTCCCACGTAACCATGTACCAAACGGTTACACTACACTAACAAGCACCACAATACCAATTGTTACACTTTCTCACTCGGATGACAGATGGCAAAGTTCGATAAAGCACATATGAATGGGGAAAGACGAGCTAATCTGCAAGATTATATTTGCTGGCGTAACAATATAAATGGAAGATGCACAAATATATGTCCGCACAATGCAGCTCATTATTGCAGGCTGAGATTCAATGCAAATACATAAATAAGCAATGCTTTATTAAAATAATTTAAACAACATCTCTGCCTATTTGAATAAAAAGATCCCCCGTATAGCCTTAACAGACTGTCGGGACAAGTGCTGTTAGCGAGCACCTATAAAGGCCGGCACAGCACACGAGGGGGTGGGTGGCCAACACCACGCCCGGCCACCTTTGTCTCCCTAGTGGCGATGTTTACACTGCACCAGGTACTCATTTAAGGCCGAGTCGACCTAGGGGAGGCCCAGGACCGGTTCAGATAATCGTCACTGGTGTTTGCCGTGAGCGGGAATCGAACCCGGGTCTCCAGGTTCGTAGTGCAGCGTGCTAACCGCTATTGTAGTCTGAGATTCAATGCAAATACATAATAAGCAATGCTTTTTCAAATAATTTAAACAACATTTCTACCTATTTGAATAAAGACATGCAGACACCCACATTGTTCGTCTTTAGACAGTGTTGCACAAAATCAAGGACGGTTTACTGGCCCTTCAGGCAAATTCACCATCAAAGGAAGCCGCAATATGTTTAGCCTAATCCAACTCCTCACCTCTTTCCAGGGAAGCCATTAGCTAGCCTCGTTGGGTTTATGACCCAGAGTGCTCCGGTTTAATCAATAGACATGTACTTTTAGCACTGTAGCGAGAGCCATCTTAGTGTTCCTGTTACTGCCTTTGTAAATAAAAGCTGTGCGTGTGTGTGTGTGTGCCTTCCAGCCGAACCGAACCTACTACCTGATGGACCCACGTTGCAATGCCCACACCTGGTGCAAGAAGATTGAAGAGGTTTGGAAAAGAACCTACAAAAACCACCAAAAGCAGAGCAGCAAATGAAGGGCAAATGCGCTTGTGGATGGCCGTGTGTATGTCTAAGTGGCTGCCACACACGTACGTGCACGCTCCCTCTGGGAGGGCCATTAGGACACGGAGTTGAAGATTTTGACCTCAGACTTTCTGCAATCACTGTCCATTACCTCCAAACAGGAGCATGGAGCATACGTGTAATGTACACCGTGGGCTTTGAGCTTACTCTGTCCTGTGGTGCGAGCTTGTATGACTAATATCTGTAAAACACTTAACAGTTTGAGACTGCCTGTTGTGGCCAGACATTGATAGCGACTGTCTCTTGTTTCACTGTGCACACCAGACCCTTGCTGTGCACCCACACACACTCAGCTGCACCGTGGGGGGCGTTTGCGTGCTGCCGCGTTTTTGCTGTGCTGTGATGCTGTACGAATTCACGTGGATCCTGCAACTTGGGGGGAATTTGTAAAGGAAGCTGGGGAAGCCGTTCATGAATCACTGACGTCATGGACGCTTAGAATGATATATTTGGCAAAGTATTGATTTGTTTTAGTTGATATATCTGATTTTAATATGACAATGTAGGCCTTATTTTTTTTTTATTCCCCCCCCCTCCCCCCCACTTTTATGTAACCGTGACTGTGTGACTTCAAGATCAGCGTTCCATATTAGAGTTATAGAGAAAGTAGATTGTTTTATTTCACACACATGTTGGGAGACTCAAGTTAATTTTCTGACTTTGTCATGAAACCAAATGTAAACAACACAAGCTTTGCATTTTGCATACAACATGCAAACGTCGTGTAGGAGAACTTATGAAATTCAATACAAAAACAATCTGTAGCTCCCAATATGCCATGCAGTACACTATAATACAACTACAAATCCACACAAAATATTAACACGAGATAAGCTACAGGCATATTGCAGTGCATAGATGGCACACAGTACCAATGAACATTTTAATTGTGAATAATACATATCAAAAATTTACAATCAACCCTTTACAGTAATTAAGCAATTCTAAAGTGATACAATATATAGGCATAGACGTATGTATGACTGCACATCAAATGCTTCTTTTGTATTGTAGTATACATCAATTATAATTAACAAATCATAGTCCTGGAAACACTAAATTTTAAAGCCAGTCTCCTTATTCAAATGCTTTTGTAAACTTATACGATGAATGTTTAACATACTTTCATTTTAAGAACATAAAAGACCTTCACATTGGCCTAAGGCAAAATGCTTATTTATAGTTGCACATGTAACAGGTCTGCCATCATTGCTAGGTATTTCTAAGAGAGAAGTCATTGTCATGCACATAAAATACTTGTCTTCCATTCTTTGTAAAAATGTAGGCGGTGGGTGGCACAGCAAAACATTACTAAACACAACCAGTTCCCTGGGATGAAATTTGCTTCAAATTGTAAAATCCTACAATGTGTAATGGTACTCCTCTAAACCTATGCTTGTGTTTGGCTTGGATGCTAGCGAGTGGTGACGTGTTGAATTAGAAGGTGTAATGATGTCGTGTTCGGGAGCGTCTGCTGAGAACCAAACTGTCCATGATGAGTTGGTGACCATCCCACTGCAGCCGTTGCTCCACCTTCCACTATATATTCCAGTCTGCAGAACACAGGGCCGATCCATGCATTTCGATGCACTCGCGTTCACAGGAGGCTTCCAGGTTTGCCACCAATTCCGCCGCGTCTACGCAAGTTTTCTTGTCAATTTGAAGTGCTTATAAACGATATACCGTTAAGTTAAAATGTAGAAAGTGTTCCGTGTAGGCAGTTGAGTGGCAATTTAAATTGACGGGGGGTTGGGTGGGTGGGACTTTTAGGGAAACATGAACCTGTACAGGCATGGCAGTTCCATTGGTAATGAAAGCAGCTCTTGCAGTAATACATTGTTGGACCATTGCTGTTTAAGGCAAATGGGACATACAGATAAACAACAGGTTTCATGATGCTAGCTACTGACGGTCATATGGTCAAATCTGCCAATGAAAGTACACGTGCAAGTTGCTGTTCTTAACGCAGCATGTCTTCATCGCGCCGATTGGCTGGGTTCTAAAGTCAACTTTAAAGTGCGTGCACATTCATGGCACACCCGCTGCATTTGACGTGCGTCTGTGAGCAGTGACTAGATCTGATTCGTTAACTTGCGGAGTGCTCTGGACATTGTATGTTTAGTGGAGCAGTGAAGCATTGTTGATGAGAATTTTAGAGTTTGCAATTGTTAACATGTAGAGAACACTTCATATTTTTGACTAAAGTTATTTACTGGCTAATGTTTATTTAGCCATCAGTTTGTGTTCTTGTTTTATTTAAATCTAATATATAAATTCTGTACGGATTCATTTCATGTTCAAGGGCAATGTTGTGTAAGTATTTCAGATGTATAGCCTTTGAATGTGGGTTATTGTAAAATGTCAACATTTTAACCAAGCGCTGTTATGCTTTGTGTGTTTGATTTGTGGTAATATAATTGCGGTGGGATTGTGTTGGTTTTTAGCACTTTGCTTTAAATTTCCCAACACTTGCAGGTTCTCTGTATGATATGCATGTGTTTAGGCTTCATAGTGTGTAATAGCGATATTCAATCGTAAATAAATTGTTTTGTTGCTTGTCAATTGGATGGTCTCATGCAGACGAGCTTTTGTAAAGGTAGCCTTGTGCGTTGACCCAGAAGGTGGGGAATGTGGGATGATGGAAGTTGGTTTGTCCAGCTCTGACGTACACAAAATGACACGTGCGAAGAATATATCACGATAATAGAAGACCAGAGAATCATTCTCGATTATTTTGGTAAAGTCACGTCGAAGGGAAAGAATAAAATAATAAAAATTAAACAATACAATTCTCTCTACGTCTCGACTGCAACACAAGCAACACAATAAATCATCACCTGATAATGATTGCAGTCAAGAAAGCTTTAAATCGAAATTTAAGACCGGAGATCTCATTGTAATTACATCGTGTGTATGGTTATTGCGTGCATCATCAGGCAACCCGTCTTGGCTGTTGATGAGACTTCAATGTGAAACCAATTCAGGGTAATGGTTCGTGAAGACGGACGAAGGCATTTTTGTCAAGTCTGAAAATAATTTCCCGTATAATGAATTATTAAACGCTAAATCTATGTAACACCGTTGAAGGCATCCCACTGCGTTCAGGAAAATAGCTGACCTTTATGACCAGGTGTGAGCCAATAGATCTTATTACAAGAAGGCCGAGAAATATGGAGACACGTTTAAATAAATAATAAATTAATTGGCCATGTTACAGTCCTGTAATTATATACGGCTAGTTATTGTATTAACAATGCCTGTTAGATGGATATTGAAATATTGTCAAGTGGTGCCATGTGATGCGCATCAAGTCCGTTAACCACGTGCAGAAGAAGTGTTGTGCCGATCAGGAATATACAAACCAAATCCCACGGGGTTTGCTAACCGCATGTTCTAGCTATATCTTAATACTGGTAGGAACCTCCTGGTTACACCAGCCTACAGGGGATTATTGTGTCCGTCCGTCGTGCATCCAAAAATGGGAGGGGTGGGAAAAAAAAGATGGAAATATGGTTTTAGGGGGGGGCAGAGCTTTGTGACGTCATTTGACGCCGTGTGACGAAGGGGGGGGGGTCAAAAATCGTACAAAATCGCGTGACGTCATTTATGGACGGCCCCTTACCCGCAAATTCAACGATGGCATAAAAATGCAACGTACCGGGCGCGGTATTATCCAGCATTTTATGTCTTATTTGAAGCCACGGTTCACTATCATTGACAAGCCACTAGGGGCGCTAGTGAATAACTGCCGCGGATTACGTAACGCAGCTGTGGCGACGTCACAACGCGTTGACGTCACATGTGATCGTGCCGCCGTGCCCGAGGTCATCACGAGTCGCGGTGACGTCACGCCGATGAGATCGTCGACACGCCTGTAGGCGGTGACGTCATTTCTTGTCCCGCTGAAATCAAATTGGAGCAGTTGTGCTCAATCAGCAAATTCCTTAAATAATAATAGGCGACGTTTTAGACAACGACCCTTATTCATAGCACAAAGAGACAGGCCAGAGAAAAAGGACAATTCGAGTTTGAAATTGCAATGTTACACGGTGATAACAATTGACAATGTCTTCTGATAAGTTTTTAAACACGCGTATGAATAGTTAATCGAATTGCGACTGAGTAACAGACACACCAACCTTCAATAACAAATAAAAACACGAATATTACTCAATAAACTCAACCGAACTAAAAGTTAAATGCAGACGTTTGCTGGCATAGGGGCCGTCTATAAATGACGTCACGCGATTTTGGACAATTTTTGACCCCCCCCTTCATCACATGGCATCACAAAAGTCAGACCCCCCCCCCCTCAACTATGACGTCACAAAGCTCTGCCCCCCTCCCCCAAATAAAACATGCTTCAAATCGCTTTAAACTATTGTCATTGTAGTGCGTATTTAATGTGGCGCTGCATTCTGATGTAGGAGAAAACATTTATTACCAAGTCTATTTAATTAAGTAGAACGTGTTTATATTTATTTAAAGATGCGCATTTTTATGTGACGTCACATTTCTCAACCCCCACCCCTTCGTCACACATCGTCACAAATGTCTGACCCCCCCCCCCTAGGCGCGAGACGTCATTTATATTTGAGGGGGGGCGGACTTTTTGTGACGCCGTGTGACGAAGGGGGAGTTTAAAAAATCGTCCAAAATCGCGTGACGTCATTTATGGACGGCCTCTGAACAAGTACTTATATATCTATGACGGCAAAGGTCACCGTAGATATAAATAAGTTACTGCTCAACCCGAGTCATCGCTGCTTGTTGTTGTTCATCGTTCCGAGTCTCCCCCTCTCGTCTTGCCCCTCGTTGACCAAAACCGCTACCCGCCATTCGCCACCAAGGCGCGCCTGTGCCAGGCCACGTGCACGTCCACTAAGTTGCGACGAGTTGGGGTGACGTCATAACCCCCCTCTCCCGCGCCGCCCGTCGGATGACGTTTGAGTGCCCCCCTCGCCAGCGAGCATGACGTCATCCGTGCAATGGCGGCTGACGTAATTTCCGGCAAGTGCGTGCTCGCGGCGCGGTGACGTCATCCCGGCTGGTGGTCGAGGAGGAGGAGGCGGCAGCGGCGAGCGGCAGCAGCAGCAGCGGAGGCGGCGGCGGCGGTAGCGGTAGCGGCATGGCCGACACCGGGGCGCAGCGTTTATTGTTCACCGAGGACCTCGTCTCTGCGGGCTCGGTCTCGGGCGAGCCCAGATACGGAGTCGTCGGCCTCATCCACGGCGACATGAGCAGCGGCGAGAGCTCGGAGACGGACGACGAGGAGAACAAGGCCAAGCCGCTCAAGCGCGGGTTCGTGCGCGTCCAATGGTACCCGCTCGGCAGCCGGCAGGACGCGAAGGAGTGCAAGGTGAGGGGGGGGGGTGCGAGGTGAGGGGGGGGCACGGGCCTGGGGGGGGGCACGGGCCTGGGGGGGGGGGGCACGGGCCTGGGGGGGGGGGGCACGGGCCTGGGGGGGGGGGGCACGGGCCTGGGGGGGGGGGCACGGGCCTGGGGGGGGGGCACGGGCCTGGGGGGGGGGGGCACGGGCCTGGGCGGGCGGGGGGGGCACGGGCCTGGGCGGGCAGGGGGGGGGGGGAGAGACGTGGGAGGGGGAGACGTGGGGACACCGGGAGAGACGTGGGGACACCGGGAGAGACGTGGGGACACCGGGAGAGACGTGGGGACACCGGGAGAGACGTGGGGGGGGAGACGTGGGGGGGGGGGAGACGTGGGGTGGGAGACACGGGGGGGGGAGACGTGGGGGGGGAGACGTGGGGGGGGGGAGACGTGGGGTGGGAGACACGGGGGCAGCAGCAGCAGGAGACGATGTGGGTTTCGGGGACACGGGGGAGCCACGGGGAAGACAAGAAGCTGGGGGGGGGGGGGTGCGAGAGAAACGTGGAGGCGCGCGGCGAGAGGCGCGATTCTGTTGGTGGTGTGGCAGGGCCATGCCGAGGGGATAAGGGACTTGGGGGGGCATTACGGGCGGGGGGGGCATTACAGGGGGGGGCATTGGAGGCCCTGGATGAGAGAGATGCGGGGAGACACACGGGGGTGTGTGTGGGGGGGGGGGGGGGCAGACGGCGAGGCACGGGGAAGCGCGCGGGGGAGAGGGAGCCGCGGGTAGGCCCAGGAGCCTGCGGGGAGTCCAGGCCGAGGCGCCGGGCTGGTGTCCGCGTCGTGGGGCCGGGTGGCGGCTCAGCGCTGTTGGCTCGGGGAGCCCGCGGGGAATCTCCTCGCTTGGGAGACGAGAGCCCCGGGGGGGGGGAGGGGGGGGGTCGTTGAGGCCGGCACAGAAGCCGCGGAGGGGTCCAGAGTGGCGGCCCAGGCCCTGAGGGCCCGGCCTGCCCCCCCCCCTAGTCCCCCGTGTTGTGCCGGGTGAGACGCGGACAACGCAACGCCTGCTGCTGCTGATGGATTGTCGGTGATCATTCCTCTTCTTCACAAATGTGATCACAAAGGTGATCACAAATGTGATCACAAATGTGATCACAAATGTGATCACAAAGGTGATCATTCCATTGGATTGTTTTGTTTCTCGCTTCGTCAGGCACCACACAATTGTAATCGCCGTTGACGTCTGTCTGGTCGAGGACCCCCCCCCCCCTCTCTACGTACTCGATGACAGGGGAGCGAGGCTGCGTCTACCCCACCCCCGACCATTCTCCATCCACTGCTGAATGTCGACAACGGCCAGCACATCGTGTAGTAGTAGTCGTATACTGCATAGACACACACACGTTGACAGCGGCCGGCCCCCACGTGGGGATTGTTTGACCATACTTCACCACGCTGGTCCCCCGTCTGTGTGGACGATATCCAGGGGGGTGGTTCTGGTATCGGCCGGGGATTGGAACTGGGGTGGGTTAGGTTCGGTGTTGAGTGCGGCCACCACTGCAACACCGCTACTGTCAACTCGTGTCGTGTGCGTTTTAAAGGTGACCTGGATCACACAATGGGAGATCGAATACGTGAAATAAACTCAATACATAAGTATAAATGCAGAAGAATACGTTGGACTTTTTTGGAAATTATACAGGAGTTGTGTTAAGATGTTAAAACACCAAATAGAAACCTTTTGCAAGGAATCACATACTTGCATTAAGCATATGTACTTAGTGGTGAACATGCTAACAAACATGATCTGATAATACATGGCGCATTGTCTTCGAAACTGCTTGGCCTACACCAAGTCTCACCAGTGTCACACCAGAGAACGCCAAAGGCGAATAGTGTAGCAATACACGTACACTACAACACAACAAAAGTTAGCCATACAACACGTGCACAAATTACATTCAAGTTTAAATCAAAATAAGCTACTCTTCTGTAGACGTTAAAATATTGGTGCATGTTTATGCACTTTCATTTCTAATTCATGATTCAAACGCCCGGCTAATGGAATTTTCTTAAACATCCCCAATGTTGGGTCACTGAACGAGTCCCGGCTTCTCATTGAAGCTCAAGCTTTGTCATTATAACGTCATTATTCTGTCTCAGTTGTGAATTCATGCAGGGCTTTGTGCGGACAAGGATGATGCCTAACCCAGGCCTTTCAAACGGCCTGGGTTAGGTGAAACCTAATCAATATTCTTGTCTTTGGTTCTTGAGGTTGCGGCGATTCCTCAGAAGTCAGAGTGAGTTTTGGCCCCTCCTGAGATTCTGGAATTGAATCGAGGCAGCTGCCTGTGATGATGAGAGGTGATTGTTGCATCACCCTCATGGGAAAGTCGGTGGACCCCCCCCCTTTTTGTGGACCGTAGCTCACTGAAACGTATCTCAGTGTTGTGGTGAGGTGGTGTTGTGGTTAGAGTGGTGTTGTGGTTAGAGTGGTGTTGTGGTGTTGTGGTTAGAGTGGTGTTGTGGTGAGGCGGTGTTTGTGCCGAGCTGCTCGTTGTGGTTTGTTCTCGTGAACCGGCGAATGGCAATGGATGGCTCCAACCATCTTCCTACCCACGGCACCTTCACTCACGCACTGCCATGCCTTCACGCCGATTATGTAATCACAGTGGCTGTCGATACCAAATTGCACGTGTCGTTTTTGCAAATCGACAGCAGCGTAATTTGAATCGTCTACTTCTTAATGACACCAGGCACTGCACCATCTCTCGCAGCCCTGGTGGAGGGTGAAGTTAAATGTGTTGTACGAGAGTATTGTGTTTACGCAATGCTTGCTCGCGCAAACAGCAGTCACAGTAATATGCAACGCGTTTTTTTTCTCTCTCTCTCTCCCATTTTGCTGCTTTGCAGCAAGTTGATGCCAGCGAACGTGAACACCGCTGTTTTACACTCATTGTTTTCAAATTGCTATACAGTGTTAAAAAGACAGGTTGGTTTACCCCCCCCCCTCTCTCGTACATGTGTACCAGCCCTTTGGCAGTCCCACTGCGGGGTGTGCGTACGTGCGTTGAACTTCTTTCGCACCCTACGTGGCCAACTTCGCTGATCGGAGGTGGATGCCTATCCACGCGGTGGCGTGTCGTCGGAGTGATTTGACCACGTTTTACCAAAACTGCTCGGGGTGGTTTGGTGTCCATGAGGGAGAGATGCCTCGGAGGGCTTCCTGCACCACCGATATAGCCCAGTTGTCTACGTACTGTGCAGAAGAAGTTCAGCATGCGAACATATCACGCTCGCCACTGATGTGATGGTCAGATAGTCGTCCTCTCCCTGTCTCACCCCCTGCCCCACAAATTGATTAATGATTAGTATCTGCATCAATTCGAGTTGATGTAGTTAGTGACGTCTAGGTTTTTGTGGTTGAATATTTTTGCCGTATCCATCACCAATGAGCCAAAATACATTTTTTTTGCATGCTACTTGCATGCCGTCTGCGTGTAATCGATTCGTGCATCATTTGACGCGTGCATCGTGAGGGTAATAATCAATGTTCATGGATGCATTGTTGCATGACTGATGCGTGATGGTATAATTAGTAATCTGTGCTCGTGTCAAAACCATAATATACTGCGCCAGCATTGAACCATTACGGCATTTGTTCAGTAAATTTTATCGTCAAGTACTTATATGTAGCAGTAATGTATGGTTTTAAGGTTTTCTTATCTAATGACCAGCCATTCTGAACCATTATTAGCCACTGCTAGATGAAGGCTTCCCCTAACCGTCATCATTCCTCAGGTCCTTTCAATGCAGAACTCAGCGTAGCCACTGCATATAAACGAATGTCATTGCTCAATCTGTGTGCTAGACAATCCTTTTTTCCGTGTTTACTCCTTCGGCTGCCTCCGTATTTCTGAACACCACCGTCCCCTTCTCACCGTAACGTGTCCTGCCGAAAGGCCACTTCCGTTTCTTGACACCTTACTGGTGCATGTATGCGTCTCTCCGTGCCTCCTTCAGCACTTGTGAAAACTGGATCGGTGAAATAAAGGCATACACTTTCAATGGAGAAAACATCAACCGCATCTGAGTGTCCTTGCTGGAAAGGTCATCATAATTTTCAGCGTTGGAAGATAAATTTACACTTATATTGGCCATTTAAATCTCCCACATCCTAAAATGTTTTCTCAATATTTCACTGCACCTTCTATTTCTCCTTTGAAGAAGGCGTGCTTTCAGACACATTCGCATATGTGTTTTTATTTCAGCCATAAGTGAAGTGTTTTCTAACGATGTTTTATTTAGCATATTGACTGGTGATCTTACTGTGCGTGAACACCGACTTGTCTTTCAGCTGAAGCTCGTAGACCGATCTCTGATGCCGAGAGACATCGTCAGACGCGGCGGGAATCAGTTGGTAAGTGCCTCGCGCGGCTCCACGCAACACTGCAGATGATGCATTGAATGTACAACAACATTCCACTTGTGTGGTTGGGTGAATTGTTACGTCGGTGATTATGATCTGAACAGAAGATGATCTGGGACACCTAGTACAGGTGGCAACTGTTAATTCACACATTCACTACACATGCATAGAAATGTGCATATGCCAGATTCGATTACACTGCAGGAAATTATTATCACGAAACACTCTCCTCTCCGTTGTCACCCGCTGAATTTGTTGAAGCAAATTATTCGATTGTACTGCATTTGGCAGCAGTGAAGAAGCAACAAATATCAGAAAGCTCAACACAATTGTCAATACCACTCTGGCCATAAAAGAAGACGTGATGGGTGATGCTTTGGCAAGGGGGCTCTTCATAGCACACATAAATAGGGCGAGAGAGTGAATACGATTTGGATGCTGCACTATACACCATGAAAGCATGATATGAAATAAAATGTGAAAATGTTTTCTGATGAACAGTTTTAAATTGGCATATGAACTGTTACGCGCCTAGTAGATATTTAGCAACGGGTGCACACCCTTTGATAATAAAAATGTACTACGAGATGTTGGCACATTTTTGGTAACCCTGTTGCAGCGTGGTCTCTTGTTTATCAACTGAACGCAAAATCATTAAGCATTATCTGCTTAGCGACTCATCATTCCTGGGCTCGGTTATCATTTCGATCGGATCAACGAAGCTGTCGAGAAACCTACCGATCTGCCAACCCTCTGGATATACCAGTTATAGTCGCTCGAATGCTCACCGATGGGAGGGACAGAGCAGTGCAAACGAGATCGACAAATCTAGATTTGAAGTTTAATCAAGATTTGAAGATCGACAAAACCTGAGAAACATTGCAAAACGATTTAAAAAACCACAATAAAATAGAGAAACGATTATCGAATTAAATCGTAACCACAAGCAATTATAACTCATAAAGTTTATTTGGTCATGCCCTTGAGCTGTTGTCGCGAATTTTTTTTTATAAAAATGCATCGTCACTCTCACTACAAGTCCCCAGGGCAGAGCTTGATGGGTGGTTTGTCATCGCTGCTCAGTGGAGTCTCATTCACGTGAAGAGCGCCAGCAGCACTGGGGCACGCGGACGCCTTTCATGTTTGAACCAAAAGAAACTGGCCAACCCACTGCCGAGACCCTGTTGCATGGAACAGGAAAGGAATTCACCGACTTGAACCTTTTAATGAGCGGCAGAGACCGAGACCTTGACGTGAAACTCGGCTTCACCCTTTGCCCAGCTGTGTTGATCTTCGATTTAAAGCTTTCGTGACTGCAGGGATTCATCTTCTTGGTTCTTTCGGTAAAGTCACGTAGAAGGGAAGTAATAAAATAATAAAAAGAAAACAATATTATATTATATTATTTTATTATTTTTATTATTTTATTACTTCCCTTCTACGTGACGTTACCGAAAGAACCAAGAAGATGTGTTGATCTTGTCGCCACTCGTGGTGTTTCTGCGTGCGCGGGGGAGCTGTGGCGCACAGTTGCAAACCCGGCCACCTGAGTTTTGAGTTCCCGGCCAGACCTATGACAGCGGCGAGCGAAATATCTCACGCAGGTCTGGGAAAACTCGCCTGTAAATAAGCAGCTAACAGAGGTGGACAGGATCTAACCTATACGTTATTTAATCATGTAATTTTGTTACACGAGTAATTGGCACCTTAATTACACAGCTCAAAAGTAATTGGTAATATGTATCTTAATTACATTAGACATACAATTTTGATTTAAAGCTTTCGTGACTGCAGGGATTCATATTCTTGGTTCTTTCGGTAAAGTCACGTAGAAGGGAAATAATAAAATAATATACATATATTATATTTAATAATATAACCAAGAATACATTAGACATGGTTATTTGTATTTTAACTACATTCCCTCCAGCATTTTCTAATTTTAATCCTTTATGTTGATCTTCTGCGGCATACTGCCTGGTGCAGAGTGTACCAGAATCAGAATCTTTATTTAGATTTCAGGAGGAATCTGATGAGCTATAAAACTCTTGTTTTACAGAAGGCCATGAGGGGCGGGTCAGAACGTTACAACAGCAAATAAAAAAAAACGATAGCAGCACGAAGTAAAAGTATAGCAAGATAAGCAAATCACAAGAAATATATATAAGTATCTATGTTTATTTTACTAGGTAAAGCCCACTGAGCTGTTAGATTCTTCTTCAGAAGCGATCTGGCCCACAAGTGTTAGCTCAACGAAGTGGTTTATCGCGTGCAAATCTATCGCAGCCAAATAATCTAAAGGCATGTTTCTACATCAGCACTGGAAAGATAAAGGCGTCGTGACGGTTGGTGCTGGCCACGTCACCCACCAATGGTTTGCTTTGGCCCTAAATAGGCGCTTGCGAACGCCACTTTTCCCAATCCTTCTATGTCGGCTATACGGTTGATGCGTGCCATTTGTGCGTGCTGTAGGAGGCTCAGTCTGGAACTGTGCTGGATGTCAAAGTTTACTGCACCGTTGTGCTGCTCGGATCTGGAGAAATGATCTACCCCGTGAACACCAGAGACCTTAGCTACTTCACGGTGAGTGCGGCAACGCCCAACGTGAACTTTGTCGCTTGGTCAATGGAATGTGTTCTCGTCATCCAGCGGAAGTGTGCCAGAATGAGTGACTCTTGTACATATCCGTCGAGTTAACTCACTCGCCTGGGAATACCGGAGGTCGTGCGTTCGACACCTACCCTCTGTCGTCTGTAGATTTGGAGTTTCCACATTTAGAAAATGCATTTAGAGTATTTGGCTGCTATACATTTCCACATTCTAAGCCACTTCGTTGAGCTATCATTTGTGGCCAGGTCGCTTGTGGAAAAAAGCTACGTAGACCTTTGACCTTGCCCGGTAAAATAAAAATAGTGAAATAAACTCTAAAGGCATTGCAACATAACCGTACCTGTACGTGGGACCCATATTTTGAATGCTGCTTGAAGCGCGGTGAATGTTTCCTGTTGTGATAGCTGTACACCCCGTGTTTTCCGCTTCTCACGAGCTTCATCGGTATTCCTCAGCCGTATGCGTATGGGGACTACGTGGAGATGGATTGCTGGCTGGGACGTGTGCTTGACGTCAAGTCGCAGTTGATCATCACACTGTCGAATGGCGCCAGGTGAGACTCAACTCAACGCCAACACTGGACACCTCAATCCAGATTTGAAGTTTTCGTGACTGCAGGGATCCATGCTCTTTGTTCTTTCGGTAAAGTCACGTGGGCAGAAAAAATAAAATAAATCAAATCACGACGTTTCGATTGCAACACAAGCAATCGTCATCAGGTGGGAAAAAGACAGCGAGATTTTTTTTTTTCCTCCCACTTCAGCAAAAAAAATTCTTGCTGTAGTTTTCCCACCTGATGATGATTGCTTGTGTTGCAATCGAAACGTCGTGATTTGATTTATTTTATTTTTTCCTACGTGACTTTACCGAAAGAACCAGAGTACTGTACACCTCACCCCCCTGGATCAACTTCGTGACCTTCACGCACGTCAAAACAATTTACCCCCCACCCCGCCTGCGCCCTCAGAATTTTCAATGAATTGTAACGATTGTGAAGTTTTGATGTCGTTGAAGAAATGAATCATTCTTGTGCTCTCCTTTCTAGTCGCGATTGATTTGCCTGCCTTGTTTGTACTGTCTGTGGCGCCCATCTGTACTGTGTGTCATTCGTCTTTGATATATTTTTCTGGGTCAGATCCCGTAAGTAAAATTGCGTGTCGTAAACCCTCCGCCCGATCCTGGCTCACTGCCTGAGGATGCCGGTTGTAACTATCAACAGAACGTCGTACCCATTTAAATGCTGAGGTTTGACCCACGAAATGGATTACAATTCATAATATTGGTTGCAAAAGCCTACCCGTCGGTACTGTTCGCCTCGTCTGAAATCTGTCTTTAATGTACCATCTTGTTGCCCCCGGTGAAGCTTGGGGTTTTTTCCGACAATTACAATTTGCTCCCACATAGAGCCAAACGCTTACTAATGGAATTGGCCAAACATCCTCATCCAGCACCCTCCTGAAAAAAAGCTTACAGACTCAGTCTTGTTCTCCTGGATATATAAATAAATAAAACATGTGACAAGCGACTGTGTGACTAGCTGCCAGCACACGTGTGTGTGTGTATAACACGTTACCGACGTGTATTGTTCCATGAGGCTAGTCCACCTCTTTCAGATTGTTTTAAACAATCACTCGTAGCGCATGTACGTATGTACGCTGACGTAGCCAAACCGTGATAATCGGCGGTGCGGGCTGTGCACTGAGATGACCTTTCCCTCACCTCTGGCCACCCAGCAGTGTGGATGGGTAACCACAGTCGATTGGGCAGTTCTCGTGCAGTGGGGTAAAGTGTGGGTACTCCCCCCTCCTTGAAGATGTTTGACCAGCATGGAAGAATTGGCCAAATACTGCAGAAGTGTCATGAGCAAGTAATGGCAGGGCTGCACATCTTAATGTTTGTTAGTTCAACCAAGTTGGTTGTTAATGCCTCATGGTCATGTTTCGGTTTATTTATAATCCTCATCTATGAATAAGTCGCCTACATTCAGGGGGCTGGTGTCATTCGTGCAGGTGCCGGTGTGAACCCAATCTCCTCATTACAGTCCCCTTACTACGATCTGTCATACCTTGACCGTAGCCGTGACAGGCCTCCCGCGTAGAGCAGAGTTCCATGATGCCTCGTGTGGCACGGAGACCTGGGAGCCCATTGCGCTGATAAGCGTGCAAATCCTTGAATGCATTGCTCACACACTGTAATCGTGTATTTGCTATTGTAGCCGCCTTCACCTACCCACTGTGACCAGCGCGGTGAAGTATTGTCCACGACCCACACGGCATGGGGGAGGCCCCGCTTCCAGCAGCAGATTGACAGGCTGTCCATGTACGATGTTTGTTAACAGTGGTATTGTAGTTTTAATTTCCCCTTCCCCCCCCCCGCCGCCCCTCGTGGTCTGGTGGCAGCGATTGGGCATGGAGTTGCCATTCACTGGTTGGGCTGCCTGTAGCTACACATCAACTGCAGTGGCGGGCACGGTTACATTGGGAGTCTGGGAGAAGCCTGTAGACAGTGGTGGTGGTGGTGGCAGCAGAGGGAATGTACTGGCTGGCGCCTCGTGATGTATTGTATGGGAGAAGCATTTATAAATAATAAACGATGATTATGATGATGAGTGTGTACTTAAGCCTAGGCAGGTAGCCCCCTCTGCCAAACCCGACCCTAACCTACCAGCCAGACGACTGCCCCTCCACCCCACTAAAACGGAAAGGACTGCGTTCTAAACAATTGTGAGGTCCGAGGAATGACAAAGACTGGAGACGAGTTAATGGATAGTTTAATTGGAAGAGATTTGTCAAATTTTTGTTACGCCATTCTGCATACGAGCCTGCAGAAAGACCTCGGCAAAGATACGCGCAACTAGACCACAAAAGGGTGGCGACTGACAGCCAATGGATTGATAACCTCACAGAGGAGCAGAGTGGTCCCAAGGTAAAACAAATGCATCATCAGGGCAGAGGACAAGAAAGTGGGGATCCTAGGCAGCCACCCAAGCTCTCGCAAAGAGATCGCACGATTGATTAATTTATTTGAAAGGGTTTCAGGAGAATCACTTTGTCAAGTCGTCCTGTGCAAGGCCTTCTGCGCCGAGGTGGCCTGGTGGCTCCGAGGATAGCGCTGGAGCTCTGAGCTTAAATCCTGAGTCTGATCGGAGTTTTCGGCCACCGGTGATTACACTGAGCCGTCAAGTTTCATGAGATGATGCTCTCAGGCCTGGTTACCAATTATTTGACAACATCTATCACAAAGTGTTTTTCACTGAATTGTATTTCTTTAAACTTTTACGATTAACTTTGATACGGGGGGCGGGGGTGGGGGGGAAATATGTACAGAATGTCAAAGTGTGTGTTGCTGCACCTTTCTCATACTGGATTTGACGTAATTTCTTAACTTTTAAATGTTGAAATTTACTTTTCATTCGATTACCAAGTTACTCATGGTCCATAGGCAGGAGTAGCATGTGCTCAGCATGCCGGACAGTGTGTTGATGTGATTGGTGTTAGTGGGTGTGTTGATGTGTTTGGTGTTCTACTGGTGTGGGGTGTGTTGGTGTGATTGGTGTTCTACTGGTGTGGGGTGTGTTGGTGTGTTTGGTGTTCTACTGATGTGGGTGTGATGGTGTGATTGGTGTTCTACTGGTGTGGGGTGTGTTGGTGTGATTGGTGTTCTACTGGTGTGGGTGTGATGGTGTGTTTGGTGTTCTACTGGTGTGGGTGTGATGGTGTGTTTAGTGTTCTACTGGTGTGGGTGTGATGATGTGATTTGTATTCTACCGTTGTAGGTGTGCCATGAGCGTGGACGACGCCTGCAAACTTCAAGACGTGAATCCTCACCCAAGTGACTCGGTAAAGCTCTACCAATGTTCACACGTGATCTTTGTTTTTAAAATGTATTGCCATTGCACCACAAGTTAGTGTATGACCTTTTTTTTTAATACGTGGTGTCAGTCTTTTGAAAAGTCTATCTAAAAGTTAAACGTTAAATGCTTACATTTCCGCCCGGGCAAATCATCCTCAATGTCGCAGATTTTGTCAGGATTTCAGAATCCAAGCAGTTTTAAGCCTCAATAACACTTGGATGGATGACTGCATGGGAATGCCAGGTATTGTAGGGTTTATCCAGTGAGGCAGCCAGGTACAATGGATTATTTTACCCGTTTGTGGCCGAGTTTTGGGTATTTCCCGCTTGTTTTCTTGGGTTTTCTCTGGGTGTACCCTGCGTACCTCACACGTGGCAAGCACTCGCAAATGGAATTGGTCAAATGCGTAACCCTTCTGAAAAGTAGTCTGTAAAAGACTAAGACTCTTCTGGGTAAACGTAGACCATTATGATGATTGTTATTATTTGATCAACACCCTCAAATGTCACTTCACTTGTATAATAATTATGTACGCCCCTTTTGGCAATCCACTGCTCGGTGGAAACCTCCCTGCTCTGTGTTTGGCAAGGAGGGTTTGTTTAGCCATACTTCACCACACAGGTCGATATGGGTTGCTGAAGGGGAACGGTGGACCAAGGACCATCTTGGATATCACTTGCCGTCAATGTTAGCCATTGGATGGCAATTGAACCCAGGTCGCCCAGTTTATAGCACAGTGCGCTAACCGCTGCATCACCACTCCCCTCGCTTAAATTCATCATCCTGAGCCCTTTATCAATCTTCTACTGAATGAAGGCCTCCCCAAACCGTCGCCGTCTCTCATGATCCTGCCACGCAAAAGCCACCCAGTACCTGCACACGAGCACATTTAAAATATATATATTACATAAATGTAGCGCTTCGAATTTTTTGCCAGCATTATATTGACTGTGTTCCGAAATCCTCATTGTTTCCAGAGCGCACGGCGTGAACCGGCGTAAACCACTCACTCTGCTCTTTTGTTGCCACTGCGTGCCGTTTCGTTGTGTGCGCGTTGTTCAGGGAGTGTTTTTCAGCGAGCACTCGGGGTTCTACCCCAGCCAGTTGCTCATTGGGCCATCCAAGTCCTTTGCGAACGTGCAATGGTTGTCTGGTGTGAAGCCAGTTATCCGAAAGAAAAGCAACTTTAAAGCTCTGGTGGAGAAGGTAAGAGCTGACCTAACATCCTTCACTAATTATCACGTCGTTCAACATGCCGGCAGCCTTGATTTGAAGCTTTCGTGACTGCAGGAATCTATACTCTTTGGTTCTTTCGGTTAAAGTCACGTAGTTAGGAATAAAATAAAACAAATCACGACGTTTCGATCGCAACACAAGCGGTCGTCATCAGGCAAAGGAGTCAGCCTCTAAAGGCAAACTGTTTATAAAGGTTTGGGGATGGGTGTAGCCCAAGTGCATCAACAACACCAGAAGCACGGGCGGTGCACGAGTGCCAATGCAGCAGCAATGCCAATGCAGCAACAATGCCAATGCAGCAACAATGCCAATGCAGCAGCAATGCCAATGCAGCAGCAATGCCAATGCAGCAGCAATGCCAATGCAGCAGCAATGCCAATGCAGCAGCAATGCCAATGCAGCAGCAATGCCAATGCAGCAATAATGCCAATGCAGCAACAATGCCAATGCAGCAACAATGCCAATGCAGCAACAATGCCAATGCAGCAGCAATGCCAATGCAGCAACAATGCCAATGCAGCAGCAATGCCAATGCAGCAGCAATGCCAATGCAGCAACAATGCCAATGCAGCAACAATGCCAAAGCAGCAACAATGCCAATGCAGCAACAATGCCAATGTAGCAACAATTCCAATGCAGCAACAATGCCAATGCAGCAACAATGCCAAAGCAGCAACAATGCCAATGCAGCAACAATGCCAAACGCTGGAGATGCAGAGGGAAATTAACTAGGGAAAATAGACGAGTACCTGGCAGATATGATGGAACAACCATAAACAGTTAAGTTTTTACCTGGTTAATAACATCCTTCCAATGATTACTCAATTTGTATCCAACTTCTCGGTTGAAGTTATGTCTGTTTATGAAACCATCCAGATGTATAAACTACGTGACTTTACCGAAAGAACCAAAGAGTATGCCGGCAGCCGCATACAGTTATCTCTCGACTTATCCGTGGGTGGATTATCCGGGTTGCGAGTGAATTAACCCAGGGACCGGTTGTGATGTCACCAACGATGCCTCGAAATGGGGTCGCTGCAATCTTAGCGCAGCATGCGAACAACCGCATGACGATGGTCCAACTTAGGTTATACTGTACACTGTTGGCAGGATTCTAAGAAGTCTGTTGATTTTTTTTTACGGTGGAACATATTTCTGTAAAAATTCAAGCGTGAATGTACACCGTTGTCGTCTCCCCTTGCAGGTGGAAGTGGCCACGATGGAAGTGCGGTGGATCACCATGGGTTACTCTTCTGGGAAAGCAGTCTCTTCCATAGACCCTCCGAGTTCAATCGTTACGCAAGAGCTCCTACCAAGGTACCACCATCGGCATTATGCATATTGATACACGTAGCCATGTGTGAGGCTGGTTAATGCCTTTCATCTTTGTCCCCGGTCAACTATCATCGACACACACACCTAATAATATTTAAGAAGGAAAGAAGACCCTGCCAGTTTATTTATTTTGTTATTCATATTCAACACAGCGACGATGATGATGCTGATGATTATTTTTTATTCTGCATTGCATAAATTTGCGTCAGACTAGGGACTCCATGTCGAAGAGAGGGTCCTTGCCTGTAAGATGGGCAGTTCAGTAGCAATGCTTTAAGAAATCTGGACTGCTGATGAGACACTGCATATCTTTGCAGGAATTCATATTCTTTGGGTCTTTCCGTAAAGCCACGTAGATATAAAAATAATATTATTTTATGTGTGTAAGAATGTTTTTTATCTGGGAGAGATGGATATGTGAATGAGATGCTCACTTGTTTATTTTGTGAGTAATATTTAATAGGAGTACCATATTTTTCGATTTAAAGCTTTCGTGACTGCAGGGATTCATCTTCTTGGTTCTTTCGGTAAAGTCACGTAGAAGGGAAATAATAAAATAATAAAAACAAAACATAATAAAATAATTCTCACGACGTTTCGGCCACAACGCAAGCAGCCGTCCTCAGGTGAAGAAGCTTGGTGGTGTTTCATTCTTCACCTGAGGACGGCTGCTTGTGTTGTGGCCGAAACGTCGTGAGAATTATTTTATTATGTTTTGTTTTTATTATTTTATTACTTCCCTTCTACGTGACTTTACCGAAAGAACCAAGAAGATGAGTACCATATTCTCCAGATTAGGAGAGGCACATTTCCCACGTGTATATTTGACGAAAAGTTGTCGGCGCACGTTATAATCCTGCAGGTGTGTGTATGTGCGAGACCAGATCGGCGTCGCTTTGTTGTCACACGTGGTACAAGTTCTGGATGCATCTTACTTTTTAGAATATGTTAAAGTATTTTATATATTTTTTATCAAAGAAAGCTTTATTTTCATTAATTTTGATGTTTTACCTACGTGACTTTACCGAAAAAACCTAAGAATATGAATAAAAAAGCTTCACTGCGTCTAGAAATTTTTAGTAAGGTCTTGGATTTGTTATGAAGATGACAATTTTAATTTTGATACGTGTTTGATTTATTACCTAAGTATTTCTCACAATCCACCCAGGATGAGCATGATGCAATTTGTACAGTTTTGCTGTACTGCTTTTAGCAGAATGCAATCTCGCAGTTTTTATTTCGGTGGCGAGACTGCCGATTGGCCTCGCAGAGTCTACACTGGTCATAGAGCTTACCTGATTCGTAAAAAAAAAAGATGCAAAACATTGGTCCAGAAATCTCACAAACAGACAGATATGAATGTCTTTCATTATTTTGTGGGAGTGATTCGTACCCTTGTCTGTTTTCTCTGACCATCGTCGGATGACTACGTGGTGTCCCACTTATCCTTCGCCGCAAATGCTTCGTTTCTCCAGAATTCAGAGATTAAACTTCTACGACCACGCACGAATGATGATGGGGGAGCGCGTCATGTACAACATCAGCTCCAGCGCCAAAATCTTGCACGGCAAACCAGACAAGGACTTCTTTGATTGGAACCCGCCGTTGAATGAAAATGTTGACGATGACAAGGTAGGTGTCGTGATGGAACGTCGTGAACACGCAAATAGCGCGCATTATGATCGTCGGAGGGTGTGTGAAACGTTACAGTTGCTTGGCGTGCTTTTGTGCTTTTCTCACTCTCGATCGTGCTAGCCAGACTCAACTTGCTTAGCTTCCGAGATACGACCACATTGTGAGGGCATTTCTTGTCGTTTGGTTATAACGCGAGTGTGGAGCACGGCGTATGTTGCTGCGGTTGCACGTGGCAATCACTGTGTAGTTTACAGGAGCGGGCAGTTGTGAATTTATATTGTCGTGTGTTGTTGCAGAGCGAAGAGCTGCATGTGGTGTGCATGTCTCCCAGCAACTCGGCGAGCCGGCTGGCTGGAGACTTGGCTGCCGCGGACGATGTAAACGGTGAAGGGAAAGAGTCCACGGTGGAAAAAAACGATGAAAATTGCGAAGATATTGCAGACGAGCAGCGAGGGGCCTTTGGGGAACATGAGGTTGCGCTTGGCGACAGGAGTCTAGTTTGGGAGAACCACACCCTGAGCATCTCCAATGACTTGGTGACGATTAGCTGCACGCCTTTCTGCCACAGTTTCTCCGTTGACCACTTCACGGAGCAGCCAGGCGGGCGGGCGTTGCTCGCCTACCTGCACGGGAAGAAGGAGGAAGACGAGCAGCTGCCGGTGTTGCTCCAGAGCTTCGTCAAGGAATACTTAAAAAGCAGAGTGGCGGGCAACGAGAATCACGTCGTCGTGCGCGAAGCCGCTCGCAGCGACGGCGCGGTGGTGAACGACGACGGTAAGAGGCAGGGAGAGAGCGACGGCATGTTCAAACCCGTCTCCGGCTCCAAGAGGGCCAAGGTGTCCCCGACCGGACGCACGTCGGAGCTGGAGGACGGCGAAGCGGATTGGACGGACGAAAGCGACGAGACCAGTTCCGTCTCCTCCATGAGTTCCACGGCATCCTCCCAGGGCTGGCCGCCCGGCAGAAGGAAGCAGCCGCTTCCGCTCAACGTGAAGAAGCTCAAGAAGAAGATGAAACAGAAGCGCAAGCCCAAGGTCACCCGTGAAATCCGTTGTGGTGACAGGTGAGCGCGCGCCGTCCGTCCGGCGGAAGTGCGTGGCGCTTGAGCCAGGAGAGGTGCCCGCATCCCGTGTAACTGACTTGTTTGGCGAGGTCGCCGCTTGAACACCGTGAAGAAATCGATTCCTTTTGAAAGGGCTGCCCAAGGCAATGCGTTGTCTGCTCATGGTTTTTTTAAAGTTCCCATCAGTAAATCCATTTTACGGAGCTTTATGGGCTGTCTTTTCGTGACCCTCACATGGCATGTAACTATCGTATAGTGGCAACACATGGACCACACCTGCCTGCCGCCCCCCATCGTTGACTCTCCCCCTCCCGTGGCTGAACACGACAGGCCCAGACACAATAGCCCAGTGTTAAGGCAGTTGGTGGTGGCAGTCGTTGGCATCGATAGTTGCCCGGACCATTTTATACGTGAAAAAAAATGCCTGTCAGTTTCTCACGGTCCTGCAAATGCCATAATGCATGGGCGCCGCAGTGGTGAGATGTTATCTGCTTGGCATGGTACGCAGGAGGTTGTGTTTTCGATCCCGTCCCTGACTCCTGCTGTATATTTGGAGTTTGCATGTTCTCCCCGTGGTCGTGTGGATTTTTGTCCGGGTCCTCTGTTTTTTCCCTTCACAATTAGAAACAACATCGCCCGTTTAGGAGTATTTGGCTGCTAAAAATTTGCACGTGATAAGCCACTTTTGTTGAGCTGTCACTTGTGATTGCCAGGTCGCTTCTGAAAAAGAGCTGCGTGGCTCAGTGGGCCTTACCTGCCAAAATAAAATTAGTTGATCGTTTTTTTTTTATTGTTTCCATCACACTCCCGCACACGAGCCAATGCCATCGCTCCATCTCTGTGGCGGTCACCCCCTTGGACGTGCTATCTCCTTTCCTTTGGCTGCCACCACTCCATCACGGTGCTTCTCTCTCTCCGCCATCGTACCTCCCCGTTCACAGCATGCATCCTAGTCTCGCCACGTCAATGTGGGGATGCTTCTGATTTGTGTTTGTTCCCCGACTATCTCGGTGTAATTCACAACGTGAATAACCTATCTACGTGACTGTACCGAAAGACCCAAAGAATATGATACTGCTCTTGTACTAATACCACCCACGTATATTTTTACTTGGACATTAGCCGACAACAGTCAACTCACGATTATCTGGAGTGGAAATACAAATCACGGGTTATGCACACATGTAAATATGTATTGTTTTATTACGTAGAATGGTGGTGATGATGATGATCTAGACCGGCAGTGTTGTTTTCATTGTTTCTTAAAGTGATTGGTCACTTGCCGGTGTGTTTGTGGTCACTTGAGTACCGAGACACAGATGCGCACAGAGCGAGGAGCAGCTTGTATAACTAGAGACCGGATTACATACCTTTATTCCGCATCCACGGAAAATCCATCCACGGATAATTTGGAGTTGGCTGCTTAAGTGAGTTTTTTCTTCTTCTATTGCTGCTGTAATTAGCGTCTCCCTCTTTCATGTTCCAGGCTGGCAGTGGAGGTGGTTCACACCAAGACGTACGCGGACGTGATGTGGCAGAACGGGCAAGTGGAGGTCAACATCCGATCCAATGACTTGATTCCTGTGCAACACATGGATGAAAATGAATTCTGGCCTGGGACATTTGTTATGGACAAACGAGGTGAGCATCGATCATAGACGGACATCCGATGTCGCGTTCGCAGCTCGTACGTCGAATATGGTGGGACGGTGGTGGGTGTGCGCGCCCGAATTGCAGCGCTGTGGAAATGAGGGTTGGTGGATCGCACAAATGTTGCGAAACTCCCTCCCTTGTAGGGGGCGTCGAGGTGCCATACCCTGGCATGCCAGAAGTGTGTGATACATGAAAGTGTGTGGACTAATCTTTCCATCTCGATTCCCTATGGAATCGAGTGTTGCCCCCTCGCACTTGTGAGTATTTTCCGAGTGCTCCGGTTTCCTCCCACCTATCTATTAACATGCATTTATTGGCTGAAAACATCTTTATATGTATAGGACCACACAGCTTGGGCAATTGTTACCGGCTCACCGCCTTGACTGTCTACCCGCTGGTCTGTGATTACTTGGCAATTGTGAGATGCAATTTGCATGAACGCCACTTTTTCATTCTTGTTTGTAAAAAATCGATTATTTAAAATGGTTGCAAATTATTTGTAATGTTACATACATCGGTTTGTGCATCGATTGTTGATTGCCAAGAATCGTTTCTGCGTCTATGAAACTTCTTTTGCCAGTATCAAAAAAAATGTGAAAAATAAGAATATATTTGACCCTTTCTGACAAGAAACCAGGTGTCAAGATATTGTCCTTTTGGCGTTTTATGGTCTAACACTGGTGATGAGACAAGGCCATGAAGCAGGCTGTCTCTGGTATAGGCCAATCCGTTTCAAAGAAAATGCGTATATTATCAGAACATGTTTGTGTGCATGATTTGCCAAAGGTATGTGTAGTTAATGCAGACTTGATGCTTTGAAAAAGGTATCTATTTGGTGTATGAATCGTTTATACAATCAATTATAGATTCCAAAAGTCACATAATCAATAATCGAATGCACTTCACATGCTGTAATGGTTGAACTGATAGGCAGCCGAGAGTGTTCAAACCGCACGGTGCATTCCCATGCTGTTGATCACGTGACAATCCATGACGTCCAATATATTAAAAAAATCAGTTCCACCAGTAGATCACGGCCTCCCCACACACCGTATTGGGCGTGAGATCTTGCTCGGCTATACTTCTCTGTGCTGGTCAGTGCGAGTCGGTGAAGACGCGAGGCCTATGACCGTTTTGAATATCAGTCGCCGCTGACGAAAACCATGACCGGGAATTTAACTCAAATCCGTCCGGTTCTCAGCGCACCACGCTAATCGCCATGCCACGTTTCTACCCAGCCACCACTGTCTACGCAGTTTTTCAGTTTGTTTACAGAGTTGTCAAAGTCCCTGTCGTAAATGTTCCGCAGAGTCAAAGATCTATAACGAGCCCAAGGAAGTGTACGGCGTGGTCAAGTCTGCCGACCACAGGGGTCGAACCTGCTGCATCGCATGGTACACCTTGGATACGGACCGCTTTGGCATGAAGGTGAGAGCCCAGCGTTAACGTGTATGGTACCGGCATGCCCCTCCCAGTTTTTGCCAGAGAGCTCTTCACGTGTTGCTGCCTATACATTCAACACATTTGTGAAAAGTTGTCTTAGACGTAATGTGATTGTACCGACGTGGGAACAGATGCTGTTCACGTCCAAGTGTGTTTCTTCGTCATCACTATCGTTATCGTCATCATGTTAAATCTGCTACCGGACGAAGAAATGAAGCGAATTGATAATTCTTTACAATCGTGCCCCACCGATTCCATGTTGTTTGTCAGAGGATGCAATGTACAAGTGGATCCGATCTAAACTCGTTGGGCCTCACTGCAAAACGAGTTGTGGAGCACGTGTGAGGCATTGTGCTTTAGTGGCAGGAATACTATAAACCTTCCCCATATGGAGTTTTCAGAGTGGGTAAGGCAAAAAAGATTGTAAATGTTGTGGGTTACTAGTTCAGCACACCGGTGTGTTGGAGAGTAAAACCCAATTGTAAATGTTGTGCATTTACTCGCCAACACATCCGTGTGCTGAACTAGTAACGAATTGGTACGTTTTGCTTGCGTGACAAACCTCACTAATTGCCTGTGTGTGTTCGGGTCGTGGCGGGTTTAACGACACATTTATATTTACGCGATCTAACCAAAAAAACCCCTCTATGGACAGTAATTGGTTGTCGTTGAAACTGTCTCTCTTGGAATCTGTTCACAGGACCCGGAACTGCTTCATCATGAAGAGGATGTCAGCGTTTACGATATCTCTGACCACGTAGACTTTCAGTTCCAGATCTCCGACACCGTTATCCGTTTGAGCAAAACCGGGATGATAATCCCAACCACCGAGGAGGTAATTGTGCAGCCGCATGTGCGTATATATATATGTATGTGTGTCGTATATTAGACACGGATGCTGTTTTCAAATTGTTTTTTCTTCATACAAGTGTTACTTAACATGACTGAGGAGATGGCTTGTGATTTAATAAAGCAATGAAGTATTGGAAATATAAATGCCTTTGTTACTACAGAGGAACGTATTTAAATTGTGATGAAGGGAGAGACCAAACCCACAAATATTCAAAAATTGTGGACTAATGTTTTGAAATATTAGGAAGCGGAGTCCACTTCCTACCATTTCCAAAAATTACTCCTGTGATCCGTGAGAAAGGTCATGAATAAATACAGACTTGTATAATTTCGGCTTGCGGTCGACTACCGTGCCTGTGGTCTGTGATAATCACGGATAACAGGAAGAGACTGGACTCCGATACAGTAACTTGCCGACCTTCCCCTACTGGACATGTGTGGAAAAAATGAACTTCATAGCTCATCAGATTCCTCCAGGATAAATAAAACATTCCGATTCTGACACGCTCAACGTGTTTCAACCAGAACTTGTTTTCTTTTACATTTGCCGGCACTTACATCGACAGCCTTGGTTAAGCTGGCTCAGGGGGAGTTGCAAGGGACGGCCTTTATTCGTAATTTCACGGTCGTTTGTCAAGCCTCCCCACTTGAATGGAGGTCGTCTCCCCATGCCCTGTGGGTCGTGGGGGTTGCTTGTTGGACCTGCTTCACCATGCTGGTCCTTGTGGCTTGGTGAGGCAGGCCGGAGCTGCTCCAGATGTCGCCCATGTTGCCTGCGGCCGTGAATTTAATTTTAAGTGACCAGGTTCCCTAACCCCATTGCACCGTCGGTCCATGGTATATATATATACCATGGGGAACTGTAGACCTGGTAAAAAATCTTAAAAAATGTATTAATGACGATGGCAGGATGCATGTCTGCTGTCGTCCAATTAAGATGTTTTACATATTATATTTGTAATTGTTAATGGGCAGAGGAGCGTAATTCCGTATGTGTTCTTTGTTAACCTCTTTCAGCCATGCATTGGGCAAGTTGTGAACATGGACGACTCTGGGAAAGTGAAGGTGCGGTGGATTAACAACACTATCTCCAGCTTGTATCCACAGGTGAGGTACATGCAGCAGCCTCCCTCAATGGCAATTCTTAATTTGCTACGAATTCATGAAGTTCGTAAGCGTCTTAACGTTGCATTTGTTCACTGTATTGGTCCACTTCAAATGACACCTTTTGAATGAATACGTCTGTGGCCAAATGTAACTATTAAGAATGAATAGAAAATAACGAATCGGATGTTCCTAAATACGTGTAGCCATTTATGCTGGTGCAGCAGTTTATGTGAATATAACACGTGGCTTTCCGCATTCAAGAAAGTGTAAATCGTACAATGAACATAATCTATTAGGAACTAAACTTTCATGTAGAGTTCTGTTGCTTTTAGGGACTTGTTATACACTGTTGAAATTGATCAAAGGGGTTGTCCAAAACTTTTGAGATAGAACCAGAGCAAAAATCAACCATTGACGAATACACAAACGCATTCCGCAACCGCTGTTTTATTTATTTGGCTATTTATTTATTTACTTATTTTGCGCCCCCGCCTATCAGGAGCTCTTTAAGGTAAACTCGGATTTCGAGGACTCCGACCTCGACTCGTTGGAGGAGGAGTGCGAGGATGATTGGAGCGACGACTACGACAGCTGGGAGACGGACGAGGATGGCACCGAGACGGAAAACCAAGCGCCGGCTGCCACCGTCGAGGACCAGGCCAGCGAGGGCCCCGCCAATGCGGTGCCCCCTTCTCCCGCAGCCGACAAGCGCTCCAAGCCCCAGCAGCACCTCTCCGAGGCGGAGGCCGACGGCTCGAAGGGCGCGTCCGGCGGTCGTGCGGGAGCCAAGAACCCCGAAGCGAGCGCCAGGGAACCAGCCGGAGCCGAATCTGGAGCCACGGCGTCCGCGTTGAATCGGGCCAGCATGGATTTACCGGAAATTAAAGGTGAGGCTTTGCCTCTTCGATCTAATCAGGATGAGAGATTTGTATTCGTACGGCACTTAAACGTGGCAACTCGGAGCGTCCTTGCATCGTGGCGTCTCCTCTCCACCAATTCCAGTGGCCTGCTGTCGTCTAGCCAAGGGGACTTTTGCGGTGGTAGCTGTCACTGAGTGGCGTAGGGTGATGGCAGCAGCAGCAGCAGCATCCTGCAATGGGCATTAGTCTGCCAGTAGGAGGACAAAATTGCAATGTTTAGTGTTTTTTCACACGTACGTCATCAGAACTGGAACAGGGTTAACATCTCCCCACCGCCCAACTTAACTTGCGCTCATGTCACCTCGCCTGCAGAGGCGACGGTGCGTCTGCTGGAGAGCCTCAAGAACATGACGGTGGAGCAGGTGCTCGTGGGCTCGCCCACCACCGCGGCGCAGCCTTGCCCCGAGAGGCCGAGCCGCGACCACAAGTTCCTCAACGACATCAAGAAGCTGCAGGAGCTGCTCCGGAAGACCATGGACAGCATGACGTCCGCAGAGGACGACGAGGAAGCGGAGAAGCCTTCCAATGAGGCGCGATTGCATTCACTACGACACCACACACACTACGCTGTACGCGAGACACCATGCTATACACTCCACACCACCATTATACACTACAATACACTATTATATACTAAAATACGCCATATTCTTGGTTCTTTCGGTAAAGTCACGTAGAAGGGAAATAATAAAATAATATAGATATAAAACAAAAAAAATTCTCACGACGTTTCGACTGCAACACAAGCAGTCGAAACGTCGTGAGAATTTTTATTTTTTATATTTATATTATTTTTTTATATTTATATTATTTTATTATTTCCCTTCTACGTGACTTTACCGAAAGAACCAAGAATATGAATCGCTGCAGTCACGAAAGCTTTAAATTAAAATACACCACTCTACTAACTTGAAAACTCATTTCTTTAGAACTGGTTTTTGTGTTTATTTTGTATGTCCTTCCCCCGCACATCCGATGGCCACAAATGATAGCTCAATGAAGTGGCTTATCACGTGGAAATGTATTGCAGCCAAATACTCTTAAGCACATGTTTCTAAATGTGGAGGGAAAAACCGGAGGACCCGGAGAAAAATCCACGTGACTACGGGGAGAGACACATGCAAACTCCAAATATACAGCAGGCGTCAGGGTCGGGATCGAACCCACGACCTCCTGTATACCAGGCGAGGGAGTTAACATCTCCTAGCCACCGTAGCAGCGTAAACCACTGGGCCCTCATTTACATTCATCATCATCACCAACATCACGTTGGTCAGCAATGCAGGCTGGTGAGATTTCTGACGGTCGTGTAAAACTAAAGCTACCCCCTCCGCGTCTTCTTGAACGGACCCCCTAAACGCCGACTGCGTTTGCCTTGCAGAAGGAGGAAGCGGCGGTGTTCAATCCCAGCAAAACGGCCAGCGACGCGCCCGTGCTGTGCGAGTGTCGCGGTGCCCAGCCCGGAGTGATCCTCACCAGTGCACAGGGAGAAGTCTTCTCGGTGTTCGAGACCGCCCCAGGTAAATGCGGCGGCGGAGCGTCTTGAAGAGACGCGGAGAGAGAAACACGCGGGATCGGGCGAACGGCGTCATTTTTTCAAATGAACCGCGATTCCTCGCTGATGGCTCGTCAAGGAATGTAAACCGTCACGCGAACTCCGGTCATCATCGCAGCAGCAGCGGCCTTTGGCTGGCCATCGAACAGAGATGGTGGTCACCGCATCGCGGCGCTTTCGGATGCGCTTCTGCGCCATCTGGAACGCTCTTTCTGCCGATATTAAGGAAGCCACTGGAGCCATGTACTTTTAAATCATTTGGATTGAAACTCATTTCTTTAGAACTGCTTTTTGCGTTTAGTTTGTTGTCCTTCCCCCACACCTCTGATTAGCGTGGCTGGCCACGTACGGTGCGAAAAAAGTTGAACTTACACATGCGTTCTCAGTGGCTGGTCAGTTTTTAAGAAAGGCACGCGGGCTTGGGCAGGACACGTCTACGCAAGGGACGGTGGCCGACGGTCAAGGATAATGGCAGCCTAGGATTGTAAACTCAAAACGCGGCGGGGGACGTCCGCCGGTTAGATGGAGCGGTTTAAATCGCCTCTCGAGCGGGTGCCGGGCGGATTGTTGAATTGTGGGATCCTGAGAGATGGGGGGGGGCGGCCCCTTGGGGGACGGTGTTCCTCCAGCAGCTGGATTGACCGTCGCCGATGATGATAGCAACTGAATGCTTGAAGCATCTCCAGACAACTGTGTTTAGGGAAGTAATACAAATAATAATTACCCTCCCTATACTCTTTGGTTCTTTCGGTAAAATAAAATAAATCACGACGTTTCGAGCGCAACACAGGTGGGAAAGCATGGTCTGCTGCTTAGGCAGACTGTTTTAATAGGTTTGAAATGGGTGTAGCCCAATGGGTCATAAAGAAGTGGCCGGGGCCAATGATGTTAATGTGAGAGATTAGCATGTAAATGTAAACTAGGAGAGCGGCCTCCCCTATGTTTGATGGCAATTTGGAGGATGGCGTTAATCATGGATTAGAATTTAGATTTAGACTGGAGGAATAGAATGAGCTATGATATGAAACTTTTTTTTACGGATGTCCAGTAGGCTCCCTGATGCCACGTAGGTTTAGCGTCCCAGCATGCTGGAACCAAGGCCGCACTTTGAGAAATACCCCCGCGTGTTGTTGAATCCTCCGTTTGATTTCCGTCGCCGCGAATGTTTTAATCGGCGCACGTTTCCGCTCTCGCCGTAGACTCGCACATGTTCAAGAAGACCGAATTTCAACCATCGGATTCCAAAAAGTTCTTCGGCTCCGTCAGAAAGGAGATGGCGCTGCTGGCAACGTCGCTGCCAGAGGGCATCGTCGTGAAGACTTTTGAGGACCGCATGGTGCGTCCTCCCATTCCACGCTTTCTCGTTAGCGCATTTGACCGAGGGTGAAAGGGGTTCATCCGTGAGCTCTTTCTGCCTCTCCATTCGTGCATCGGTACCTCCGTCTGTCCAGCCTGTCTGCAGCGGGGGGGGGGGGGGGGCGTAACTCTCGTACAGATATGACCCATTATGAACGAAACTTTAATAAAGATGCTTTGCTATTGGGGACATAAAAAAGATATACAATAAATATGTTTCAGAAATTCTCAATACACCAGTGGATGAATGACATCCACACTGCATGTTGGTCATGGAGAGGTTATTTTTTGGTTATACCATACTTGTACATGCCGGTCAGTGTGGTTTTATGAAGGGGAGGAGGGCTGGACCGGTTCTGACGTGACGCCAACTCGGGTCTCCGAGTTCACAGTGCAGACGCTAACCAAGCTACCACCATTCAATTTGACCGGTTTTAATTTGACACATCGTGCACTTCGCTCAATGCTTTTGGTCACGGGAATATGGTGGTACCCCTACGATTCGATGAATAGTGCTAATTGTAAAGTGGGGGTGGGAGGAAGGGAAGGTGGAGGAGGAGAAGGGGAGGTGGTGGGGGGAGACAAGGAGGGGGGGAGACGGGGAGGTGGGGGGGGGAGAAGAGGAGGTGGGGGGAGAAAAGGAGGGGTGGAGAATGGGAGGGGGGGGGAGAAGGGGACGCCTGGAGAGAAGGAGAGGCGGGGGGAGGGAGAAGGGAAGCCGGGGGGGATTTGATGTAAACTAATAATCCCATGCCCGGCCGTTGACACGTTGTGTGTGTTGTTTCACAGGACCTGTTCTCGGCGCTGATCCACGGCCCAGCGAGGACTCCGTACGAGGACGGCCTTTTTGTCTTCGACATTCAGCTCCCCGCCATTTACCCGTCCTGCCCCCCTTCCTTCCAATATCTCTCCCAGTGCAGCGGCCGCCTCAACCCCAACCTCTACGAGAACGGGAAAGTGTGCGTCAGCCTGCTGGGCACCTGGGTCGGAAAGGTATAACGCTGCTGCACGTGTGCACGGGCTCCAGCTGAAGGGCTTTGTGGAGTTCGTTTGCGTCCACGGCAGTTCGGCTCGGATTGCGGTTCGGGCACGGCGGCCGCCCTGGTTAGTAACGGTGGAGGGGGGGTGCGTTTAACCAAAAATGCACGCCGTCCGTTTCACGTTGGACGTCGGATCCCCCGCGATGTGATTTAGTAGCATCGCCTCCTTGCTGGTAGAATATCCCCCCGGCTCTCCACCCCGCTTAGGCAGGCCATCGCTGCGTTTCAACTTCTGCTGAGTGGAGGCAGCTGTCACCAGTGTCACATGGGCGAGACTGGAATGGTTGAGATGAGATGTGATGATGCAAGGCGATTTTGAGCAGTGGTCCTGTGCATGCAAAATCCCTCCAATCCACCACCATCTATCTACAAGTGGACGTGGAAGCCCTAGCCAGAGAATATTTCAACGACCTCATCCACTTGGAATTTCATTTCTTGAGTGTCTTAACATTAGTTACTTTGTGGTTTGAAAAGGTGTTTTTTATTTATATTTGTGGATTTTCTTCAAGTCTGTGCCGTTAAGAGGGTTTAAAGTAAAACCTCTTGTTGTTCGTTTAACACGTAGGCTTTCGTTACCAAATAACATTTTTTGGGTTAGAGATTTTTTTGGGCTTTGATTGCGTAAATTTACACGTAAAACTACGCGATCCAACCCAAAAAAATCTCTAACCCAAAAAACCTCTAATTGTTGCTTGTTGTTTTTTGCACGATGTTTCAGGGAACGGAGAAGTGGACTAACAAGTCAAGTCTTCTTCAAGTGCTGATTTCTATCCAAGGTAGGACCCCCCCCCCCCCATGAGATGGTGAACTCGGCCGTACCGTTGTTGCAAGAAGGAATCAAATGTCCATTTGTAGACCACATGCTGTTGTCATTTAAAGTTCATAGCTATGGCCTTTATTTAAAATGTATATAATTTTTTAAAAGACCACGTTTTGTAAAAGCATTTATATTTTATGTTACACGCTAATCCATTAAAGTATCGCCCATTATAAAAAATATATATATAATGGCAGGCTAGTTTAAACTAGGTCAATAGAACAAGCTGGGTGGTGTGACAATGTTGTTCATACGAGTCGCATCCCTCTAAGCCTCAGCACGTCCGCCACTGGCGATGGCGAGACGCGCCTGGAATGGAGATTCGTGACCGTTTTGAACCTCCGCCTGTATCATGTTCGTAGTCCACTTCGTGGGGGTCATTTAGTGAACCGTGCTATGGAGAATACCCAGTCTTGCAATAATTTGTACGGTGCCCTTCAAAACTAAACGTCGAAATGCCCCTCGCTTGATCTTCAGGGCTCATCTTGGTGAACGAGCCGTACTACAACGAGGCGGGCTTCGAGAGTGACCGAGGCCTGCAGGAAGGCTACGAGAACAGCCGCTGCTACAACGAGATGGTGCTCATCAAGCTCGTGCAGTCCATGACGGTGCTGCTCAGCCACCCGCCCGCCGTCTTTCAGCACGAGATCCGCGAGCACTTCCAGACGCGCGGCTGGCGCATGCTGCACCGCCTGCAGGCCTGGCTCGACCTGCACCAGCTGCTGCAGCAGCAGCAGGAGAGCCTCGCGGCGTCACCGCTGTCCGCCGAGGACCGCGCGGCGCCGCCCGCGCTCCAGCGGGGAGCGTCCCCGCACGGCGGCTGTCGAAGCGGCAACTCCGAAGCCGCCGACGCCCAAGTTGTGGAGGACGACTGCGCCATGGAGTGCGACTCCTCGGCCGGCGAAGGAGCCGTCGGCGGTGCCGTTGGCGGTGCCGTCGGAGGAGCCGTCGGCGGTGCTGTCGGCGGTGCCGTCGGCGGAGCCGTCAGCGGAGCAGTTGGCGGTGCCGCGGAAGCCGGCGCTGCGTCCACGCAGGAAGAGGGGGATGCCGAGGAGGGTGCCGGAGCGGTCTTCGGTGGCGAGCCGACGGGGGAGAGGGCGCGCGCCGAGGGCAAGGCGCTCGACAAGTCGGGCGAAGAGGCGGAGAGCGCCGTGAAACCCAAGAAGCGCAAGAAGAGCTACCGCACCTTCCTGCAGGGGAGGAGCGGCTACCCCGACGTGGGCTTCCCTCTCTTTCCCCTTTCCAAGGGTTTTAGCAAAAGCCTCAAGACTTGTCTGCAGCAATATCAGTCCATTCTGGTGTCCTTGGGCATCCCCGACAACATCGTGGGCAGGCCAGAGAGCAGCGCGGCACGCACAGACGCGCAGATGGAGACGGAGCCGGTACCAGAACATGAGCAACGTGACAGCGGCAGGCATTAACCGTGTCCCCCCCAGGCAGCTTTATCGGTCCGCTATCAGATTTACCAGGAACGCAAGACACAAACTAAAATATCAATGCATGTTTTGAAAGGTCACTAAAGGACGGTGCATCGTTAAAAAAAAAAAAAGCCGAACGTGGTTTGTGGGATACCTCAAGCAGAGCTCTCGTTATTAAATTCCCAGTTCGATCGCCAATGTTTGTACGTGCGCAAATGTACAAATTCTCAGTAATATTTTTACTGTTGAGGAAAACAAATGGGAATGTGTTGATAAACCGCATTAAAGATTAAACAAGAAAAACATGGTAAACCGCTTGTGATGCCTGTTATCTGAATGTCACTTTCTGATTATAATATTTTTTTTCTATTGCCACAAGCGTGTGTGAAATACTTATTGAAATGTGTTGCCGATTGTCATGGAGCGCACAAAGCTTTGCGTGCTTAGACGGCACAGTTTGAGCCGACGTCCGTGACCAGGGTTCATCCTCACAATAGTGAAGGGGCGGTGGGCCTGTGGGTCACCAGCCTTGAGCGCTGAGGCAGCCAGCACCGCTGAGAACCTAGTATCTAACTCGGTTCTCAGGCGTCTCAAGCTGCGATGGCATCTGCCCTGGTCACAAGCGCTTTATTTTGGCGAAATTCTCGCTTTTGGAATGACAAATGTCACTCTGACGATCACGCAAAACAAATATTCCCATTGCAGGGAGCGTGAGAGAGTGGGTGACCCCTCTCGTATAAAGAATGAAAACGCGACAGAATTTTTCTGGAGCAACGAAAAATCTCTTCCGTCGTCAATCCTGTGACACGGCCAAGCGCCGCATTGCAATGTTTGCGATTTAATTAATCTCGACACAAAGATGCCGAGAGCACACATTAAGAATACATTTTTGGGGAGGGGGGTGGGGAAGTAAAAAACATTGGAGCCTTGAGTCACTTTTCTGGAGGCGCGAGGTCCCGAGTATAATGACTGGTGTCACCCAAGCCGCTGATACATTTTCTCTTGTGCTTGCGTCACGGTCATCGATCCAACCGTGACATTTACACGATCCCAATTTAGCATGTCAGAAATCACGGCGGTGGTGGCGCCGTCGGATGCCTGACATTCAGCACCGGAGGTGGCGAGGGTTTGGTGGGTCGAACAAATGTTGTGAAACTCCCTGGCACGTGGTTGTCCGGAGTGCCCCGTGCCCTCCAACCTGTTCCATCTGCACGGGATCGATTATTGGACCCATCGCACGCGCGGCTTTTTCGCTGGGTGCTCCAGTTTCCTCCCAACTGTAAATACTCATTAATTGGCCGATAACACCTTCAAATAAATCTAGATGTAGGATCGCAGAGCTTGTGGAATTGGGCACCAGCGCACGCCGTGGCTGCCGTTGCCGCTCGACCTGCACTCCCTCGCGCCTCCCGAATTGTTCTCGCGTCGGAAGCGAGCGGATGCCGCGCGGAGCGTTACACGTTGGAAGTTATTACAATAAAGAGACTGAAAAATATATATGCATTTCTTTTTGAGGTTTACAAGGCGATGATAACTTTGGGACAAAAAAAAAATGACATCTCCGTGATGATTTTGTAATCGCTCCCATGTCGCTGTCGTTTCAGGTTGCAGTGCGGTGTCCGTTCATAAACAGTGATGCGCCATGAGCACGCCTCGTTTCGCGTGTTTGTTCTCCACATGCGCACTGCGACTCGTCACCACCCCCCTCCCCCCCCTGGAATCGAGCGCACCGCTGAGTGACGATCCGTTCGTTGCTCCTCCGCACCGCGGAGTGGATGGGTGTCCCTTGACCGAGTGCACGTGGAATGATGGGGGGTGGGGGGGGCGGCGTTCGTTGTGTTGGGGCTACCACCGAGTAAGGGTCAAGGTTCATATTCACGCCCGAACGAAAAGGAGACAAAATCGCAGTCGGCCTTTGCGATCAGGAGAACTTCTGGCGGCGAATTCACCGCGGTTCCTCTTAACCAAACCTCGGACCGAGCGCGATCGTTGCCAACTCGGAAGGTGACCTGCGTGGTGGAGCCCCATGGATGCGAGTTTAGACCACGTGTTGATTGTGATGTGTGAGGGGTTGCCACCTTCGGGGGCACAGCTGCTGTGCAACTGCCAATCATCTCAGCCAACCCATGGCACCACCTGGGTCTGTCCTGTGACCTCTCGTTGAGCCTTCGACACTCCACGTGGCCTCAATGTGCACCTGGCCTGGCACCAGCTACGTGGTGACATCACCGCCACTTAGCGGCGATGGCGACTGTTGTTGCTGTTGTGAAACGTTGACTCGATATAGAACTAATGGTTATGAAAATGGCATACGCATGCTTTGGGAGAATGAATGAAAAACACCGCTCGGGGCAGCTGATGAATTCGCACCGCAGGAAACGCAAACATCGCCCCCTGGGGTGCACAGAAGGCTGTACAAGCTTAGGGAGCTGAATGTGCGCCATTCCCAACGGAAATTGTAGATTTGAAAGTTTGTCCGCGAGAGGAATACAATATTGGAATGAAATCGCAGTGTTTTAGAAGTTCCACGGCACTTTATTCGATAGCTTAATAGGCGTTCCATATGCATGATTAATCCATTTTAAATAATGTTATGCAAAATGGGACCTTTTTTGGCAGTATCAAAAGTATGAAAAAACAAGAATAGATTTCGATTTAAAGCTTTCGTGACTGCAGGGATTCATCTTCTTTCGGTAAAGTCACGTAGAAGGGAAATAATAAAAATAAAAAATAATAAAATAATTCTCACGACGTTTCGGCCACAACGCAAGCAGCCGTCCTCAGGTGAAGACCAGGTCTGTCGGGTAGACAGACCTGTTTTATTTTTATTATTTTATGATTTCCCTTCTACGTGACTTTACCGAAAGAACCAAGAAAATAAGAATAGGTTTTACCCTTTCTGACAATATAACCGGAGTTGTGTTTAAGATGCTCAAACACCAAGCAGAAACTTTTTGCAAGGCATCAAGTTATTATATTCGCCACACATGCAGGACGTGTGGTGAGCATGCGAACACACACGTGGCTCTGATCATATTTGGCACGGTCTTTGAAACTGATGGACCTACACCTCGTGTCGCCCGTGTCAGAGCGTGCTCGTCTGCGTGTTCACCACAAGTACTGCATGTGTGGTGAATGCAGTCTTCGGTTCCTTGCAAAAGGTTTCTATTTGGTGTTTAAACATCTTGACACAACTGTTTTATTGGCAGTATTTTATTTTCTACCCACGTGACTCTACCGAAAGAACCAAAGAGTATGGATTCCAGCAGTCACGATAGCTTCAAATCGAGATTGGTAAAACCGATGTTTAATGTTTTATACAGTATTGTCTATTTCCAACTTGGATTATACAAAGGTTACCCATAAATGCCTCCTTTATCTCCCAGTCACTTTTGATACGAACTGCTACAAAATGTAACATTCATCCTTGAGAATGTCACAAACGTTTGGCTTGTTTTTTTTTACGAGTCTACATTTTTGTTTTATTGTTCTACACAATTGCATCGGCGTGTGGAAGCATGGGACCAGAATTCCGTAACAACGAAATAATTTCGTCTGCGTCACGTAACCATTCACAACATCCGCAACCTCCGTGTAGTTTTGTTTTGATGTTGCCGAACTAATATTCCGGTTTGCCGAACGAATAACATTGAGGTCGCGCTCATTATACACAAGGTGCTTGCCACAAATTAACCACAATACCTTGCCGATCTCATCGAGTAGCATGAACCATCGCTTGAACTCCGGTCGTCATGCTCGCAGCAGCAGCAGCTAATGGGTAGCCATCAAACAAAGACGGTCACCGTAAAGCGCGCTTTCAAATGCGTTTCTGCGGCCGTCTGGAACGCTCTTCCGATATTCGGAAGCCGCTAGAACTATGCACTTTTAAATCATCTCGATTGAAATTAATTTCTTTCGAGCTGATTTTCGTGTTTGCTTTGCCCTTCCCTCACACCTCCCATTAGCACGGTTGGCTACGTATGGTGCGAAAGAAGTCCGAGGAATACGATTGGCGAGTGAAATTTAATTGGGTCCTGAGACTCCACCCTTAACCGACTCGCACTGGTCACAGTGGTGAAATGTGGTCAACACCACCCCATAACCATGACGAACGCACACAAGGTGGAGAGGGCTTTCATCCAGCAGTGGATTGACAAAGAAGTCCAGCATACATGCATACTACATGGGCAGAAGTCCAGCATACTACATGGGCAACCGCGTGCTATGTGAAGGACCTCTTGAGTATTTATACAGTGGATGTGGCAGCGGTGTCTATTGCAATGGGCTCAGGAGAAATGGCCTTTAATGTGGTTTGGCATTTATCATTTTGGAGCGGGGCTGTAAGCCATCTCGCATTTTAATCAGATGGCTTTCACGTGAATGGCGAAACGTTTGCATCAGTTCACGCAAAAAAAGTATTGGATGAAAAGAGAAGACATTGCTGTTGCCGTATTGTGCAAGCCACTGACCCGTGTTGGAGACAGTTTTACGATGGCAGTCCGAAAAGCGATGTTGCGTTCTCCGTGAAAACTTCAAACCACTAAATGTAAACCACATGGTTCGTTGACTTTTCAACTTATTGCTGTTAAAATATGGCGCCTATTCCGGTTTGGTTATTTATGTATTCTTAAGCTCGTGTTATTGACCAACCCAGAGCACAGAAGACCGTGTGACGGAACACGAGAGAAGGTGATTTACAGGCAGCTCAAGGCACAATTGTGAGCATAAGCTCGCTCCTCCCGTCGTGCCTTGCACGCACACGTGACATCACCACACTGTTAGGTTTTTTCGGTAAAGTCACGTAGGTAAAAAATTATAATAGAAAAAATGAAAATAAATCAATTAAATCACGACGTTTCGGATGCAAATTATTTATTTTCATTTATAATTGTTTTCTATTCTTATTTTTTTCCTACGTGACTTTACCGAAAAACCCTAAGAGTATGAATCCTTGCAATCACGAAAGCTTCAAATCTAGAATCACCACACTGCTTGGATGATGATGATGCACGCAGCACTGCGTTAGACCAACTCCAACGATTCCAAAACGAAGACGCGACTAGTACTGTAGCCTGCACTGCTCTGCAATGCGTCGTGGTGGTGGTGGTGATGATGGTGGTGGTGGTGTCAACTGGAGGAAGAACACCCCACCACCACCACCACCAATCTCAAGGTCATAAGTTGCCATCCCGGTCAGGGCTTGAGTAGGATCACTCGGTCCTTCATTCCGATCACCGCATCGCGCGCTTTCAGATGCGCTTCTGCGGCCGTCTGGAACGCTCTTCGCTCCGATATTAGGAAGCGATTGGAGCTACGCACTTTTAAATGATTGAGATTGAAGACTCATTTCTTTAGAACTGTTTTTTTTTGTTTAGTTTGTTGTCCGCATCTCCGATTAGCACGGTCGGCTACGTCATGGCTATATTATCCAATAAATAATCACAGTAACAAGCACTGTGCCTAGGGCCTATGAAAATTACATTTGAGCATGTTTTTGTATGATACAAATGTTTATCAAGATATCTTATTGAATAAATATATTTATATAGCAAGGATAAGCACAGTGTATGTACAAATAGGCAGAGTGGTGTCAATGGTTTTTTTTATTTTTAAGGTGAAAGGTAAATTAACACCGGAGATGAACTTTTACAGATTTTTTTCATTGCAAACTTATCAACATCTTCAAATGGTGATATTCGCACACACTCATTCTCAATAGAGAGCGGAGCATAACTACCATGACCACTTTTATGGAAGGTCACTGGTGGTTTGTACTTTGCGTCTACTCAGTCTCGCCGTGCAAATGGAATTCCCGCAACTTGGCTTGGGGCTTCGAGCATGAGGATGAACTTCACCCGGGCTTGTTTTGAGCGGAGACTTTGAGTCTCCTTTTTGTTTTGCCGGCGTCGTTCTCTCTCGCGGCGGCAGTGGAACCCTGAACCCTGAACGGCGCTCGCACGCAGCACGGGGGATGAACGGCGTCGTTCCTCCATCGGTGGGGAAAAATAAATCAACGAATCGCCAAACTGCGACTGTGGTAAAGCCGTGGACTTAAAGCTCACGTGACTGCAAAAATTCATATTGTTGGGTCTTTCGGTGAAGTCACGGAGATAGGTTCAAAGAAAATAAAAAATAAATTACAGAAAAAAATATCATTTATACTTTTCACCTACGTGACTTTACCGAAAGAACCGAAGAGTATGGATCCTTGCAGTCACGAAAACTTCAAATCTAGAAATAACAGAAAACTACGACGATTTAGATCGCAACGCAGGAAAAAGGGGGGTTAGCTTCCAAGGGAAACTGTTTCTAAGGATTTGAAATGGGCGTAGCTTCGAAGCGAACCCCCCTTCTCCTGAAGACGGCCGCTTGCGTCGCGATCGAAACGTCGTCGTTTTCTGTTATGTTTTATTATTTTCTTTTAACCTATCTACGCGACTTTACCGAAAGACCCAATAATATTTGGTAAAGCCCAAACCATCAAACGCATCACCGACCAGTGGCGCCATCATCCAAACAATCCGCACAGCGTCTCCTGCCGCTTTGCATTGGTTCAAGGACCTTAACATCCAAGTAGTGACATCATCTGTACAAACTGTTGCTTAGAGGCCATACGAAAGAGGAATTCTCGTTTTCTCTCTCTCCAACTTACCGTGCGTTCCATTTGTACTCTAGCTATCATGTCGCGTGATGATTCTATGACTACTGTATTCGGATATCCCTGCAGAGATCAAAATGTAGCTTCACTCCGTTTTTAGGGAGCGACCCTCTGGAAGTGGACAACCCTGAACTAGTTCCGAGGCCCCTGTCATTGTCTCTCGTCGACACTAGGGGGCAGTGCGCCTTCTAAAATAAACTTTGTTATTTTATTTGACCAGGTAAGGCCCACTAAGCTATGCGGTAAAGCTCTTTTTTTTCATAAGCGAATTGGCCACGGCAATGTATAGCAGCCATATGCTCTAAACGCACGGTGTTGATTCTAAATGTGGAGGGTAAAACCGTGGAACCGAAGAGAATAATCCACGCGACCACGGGGAGAACGCGCAAACTCCAAATATACAACAGCAGGCGTCAGGGTTGGGATCGAACCCACGACCTCCTGTATACCAGGCGAGGTCGTTGACATCTCGCCTCTCGCATGCCCTGGCGCTCATCACGAGTCCTCGGTTGTGATTCAGCCGCATTAGGTGAACACACAAATGTGTAACTGGCGACTGCACCGAGACCACCATCGACTGCTCCTCTTTATACTGGTACGAACCTCTTGGTTCCACCAGCCCACAGGGGATTATTGTGTCCGTCCGTCGTGCACCCAAAAATGGGAGGGGTGGGGCTGGGTGGGGAGGGGCTGGATGGGTGAGGTGGGGAGGGGAGGGTGGGGAGGGGCTGGGTGGGGAGGGGCTGGTCACCCCGTGGTGCCCTTATAAAACTCAACGTTTAACCTACTCACGCCGGCTTGTGCCCACCCTCACAGTCGGGCATATTTGCGGAATACACCACGCCGCCGTTGACCCTGGCCATTGACCGAGCAACCCAACGTTCCTACCAGCTCCCTCCGCAGCAGGAATGTGTTATTTGAGAACCTGCAGGTTTTTGGAGGCCCGAGGCAATCTGCCCCCCACCCTCCATCACCGTGGTTGCCTGTCAGCACCGCGATCCCTGCGGAATTACCTGCGCAGTGACGTCATGTCGGTGGCAGTCATGCAGTGACCTCATAATTGGTGACCTCGGGGTCCCAACACCACCGGTCAGACGCTCCTGATGACGGCCGCTTGTGTTGCGATCGAAACGTCGCAGTTTTTTGTTATTTTCTTTGAACCTATCCACGTGACTTTACCGAAAGACCCAAAGAATGTGAATTGCTGCACTCACGAAAGCTACAAGTCGAGATTTGAGTTGAAGGGAGTTTGCATCTGAAGTGACGTCATTCCTGTGGTATGTGGTTGATGATGTTGAGGTGGGGGGGGTGCTTCTGAAGTGACGTCATCCATGTAATGTTGGGCTGGGTGTGTGGGGGGGGGTCCATACGATTACATCATGCCCATGGCGGGGGGCGGGGGGGGGGGTGCCTCGCGCAGTGACGTCATCCATGTAATGTTGGGCTGGGTGTGTGGGGGGGGTCCATACGATTACATCATGCCCATGGCGGGGGGCGTGGGGGGGGCCTCGCGCAGTGACGTCACGCCGGTGGTGGGCTATTTAAATGTCCCCACGTGTGGAGGAGGGTGCACATCTCTTGCGTACGCTCGAGTCGACGTCTGGCTCGGAGCTGTCATTGCTGATGTGAAGTTCTCTCTCTCTCTCTCGTTGGACAATTTTAACAGTCCGATGTGTGCGCCTTTACGAGTCGTGTTTGTTTGTTTTTGATGTTCGCGCACCGCGCGTGAAGATAATGTGAATTATTCTGGTGGGACTTACACATTCGAAAGGTGAGTACGCTACGCGCATGGTCCGGTTGAGACTCCACGACGCAGGTGTTCGAGAGCGGCGCGGACTTCCTGTGCAGGAGATTGCGTGCGGATCTGTCTGCGTGGCGCAGAGGTTCGAGTCGAGTCCATCATCCCAGAGCACAGATTTGTGGAACGCGAAGAATTGGACGTTCTGTGGATGTGCTCGCCACGGCCATAGCAATGTGGAATTTCCACTGCTGGCTCGGGATGAGCACACGGCTCCGTGCCTGAGTCCGCTGAGACGCCGCTTTGCATGTTGTATGGACGTTGTATGGACGTGTTGTGAACTTCTTTCGCACCGTACGTAGCCAACCGTGCTGAACAGAGGTGCTGTGAAGTGTTTGAGGGCTGTGTGTGGTGTGCTTCATGCAGTGTGGGGAGCGGTAGTTTAGCGGTCAGCGCTGCGCTACGAACCCGGCGACCCGAGTTCGATTCCCGCTCACGGCCAACACCGGTGGCGATTATCTCTGAACCGGTAGCTGGGCCTCCCCTAGGTCGACTCGGCCTCAAACGAGTACCCGGTGCGGTGTGTAAACATCGCCACTGGGGGAGACAAAGGCGGTCGGGCGTGGTTGCTGGCCACCCACCCCCTCGTGTGCCACGGTGCCGGCCTTCATCGGTGCTGCTACTCGCCCACAGCCACTCGCCCCAGCAGTCTGTTCGAAGCTACACGGGGGATGTCACACGGGGGACGTGGTCCTGACTCGCCTGGCACAGCGAGAATGAGCAGTTGTTGGCCCGTGCGCGGCCACGAGCTGCATGAGCCGAGTGCGGCGTGGCGATCGTTGTCCCCTCGGGATGACGCGGCTGCTGGACGTGCCCCGTGGGTCCCGTGGGTGCCGTGGGGAGAGGTCGTCTCCATGAACGGACAAACAAAAAAAGAAATATTTTTAAAAAAATTGTGTTCCAGAACAACTGCTTTTTGTGCTTTAGTTTGCTGTCCTTCACCCGCCTCCGATTGGCGCGGTTCGCTCCGTGCGGTGCGTCAGACGAAGTCCCACAACGCGTGCACGGACACACGAGCCGGGAAGCGGACGCAGAGCGCTGGGCTCATAGCGCGGGGTGCTCCCCGCCTCGCTGCCCCTGCTCAGTGTAAGCCGGAGTAGAGCACTTCTGATGTCAAGCTTTCGTGACTGCAGGGATTCATCTTCTTGGTTCTTTCGGTAAAGTCACGTAGAATGGAAATAATAAAAAATAAAACATAATAAAATAATTCTCACGTTTCGTCTTCTCGACAGACCTGTTCTTCACCTGAGGACGGCTGCTTGCGTTGTGGCCGAAACGTCGTGAGAATTATTTTATTGGTAAATTTTTTTTATTTTATTATTTCCATTCTACGTGACTTTACCGAAAGAAGCAAGAAGAAAAAAGTGAACATCTGGTCACGGTGGCCAGATGTTCACTACCTCGCCGGGTGTGCAGGAGGTCGTGAGATCGATCCCGACCCCTGACTGACGCCTGCTGTGTATGTGGAGTTTGTGTGCACGCTCTAGCCGTGGTCGCGTGGACTTTTCTCCGGGTCCTCCGGGTTTTCCCTCCACATTTAGAATCAACATCACCACGCGTTTAAAGTTATTTGGCTGCTAGAACTGTCCACATGATAATGATGATGCACGGAGACACGGAGAGAGAGACACCGAGACGACACGAGAGACATTGAGAGATGCACGGAGACACCGAGAGAGAGACACCGAGACGACACGAGAGACAAAGAGAGAGATGCAGGGAGACACGGAGAGAAAGCGGCCGCACAGTGATGGTGAGAAAGACAGCGAGCGAGAGAGACACACACAACAGAGACACGGCGAGAGGTCGGGACAGAGGCACGAGGAGATAGACGCACAGACACAGCAGGACATCGACATGGCGCGAGATCGACATTCGGGCAGAGAAGAAGACGCTGAGAGACAAACGCAAGACATTTTGCAATCTAGGCAGAGAGACAGAGACATGGGCAGAGAGACACGCAGACCAGCATGGAGAAAGGACAGCAGCAGACAGACACAAGGGATAGCCACGAAGAGAGGCTCGTCAGACACGCGGAGAGAGCTGGACGCAGTAAGACAATGTCGGATCATGAGAGACACAGAGACGCACAGAGACACAGAGATGTGAGCTGGACGTGTCTCTCTCTCCGGGTAACACGGAGAGAGACGGAGATGTTCCAGATGCATAAGGAGAGAGACGCTGAGACAGACACGGAACATCGGGGGAGCCTAAAATAGCGAGGTTTTTCTCGTGCACAAAGTTGAGGTTTGCGTTAAAAAACACACCAACAACACTGAAAAGTTGTTATTGTTTACAAGAATTGTTATTGTTTACAATAGTTGTTATTGTTTACAATAGTTATTGTTTACAAGAGATGTTATTGTTTATAAGCATTGTTCGTCTGTGCAAGAGTTGTTATTGTTTATAATAATTGTTATTGTTTACAAGAGTTGTTATTGTTTGCAAGAGCGGCGCCTTCTGTGCCAGCTGCGTGTTGAGATTTGGAGTCCAAAGCGACAGTCGGAGAGAGACGAGGAGGCGGAGGAGGAACCCGTAAGATCAGAATCTTTATTTAGACTGCAGGAGGAATCCGATGAGCTATAAAGCTCTTTTTCACAAATGTCCAGTAGGGGCGGGTCAGAAAGCTGCAACAAAGAGTCCAAAACACGATAGGAGTGCAAATATAAGTAGAGTAAGGTAATCAAATTGCTATAAAACATGCATGTCTATGTTCTTGGTTCTTTCGGTAAAGTCACGTAGAAGCGAAATAATAAAAATAATATAAATATAAAAAAAAATCTCACGACGTTTCGACTGCAACACAAGCAATAATCATCAGGTGTGAAATCCACAGCAAGAAAATTCGAAATTTTTTTAAAGAACCAAGAATATGAATCCCTGCAGTCACGAAAGCTTTAAATCAAAAAATGCATGTCTATGTTTATCTTACCAGGAGGTTACGGCCCACTGCGCTATTAGCTTCTTTTTCAGAAGCGACCTGGCCACAAACGACAGCTCACCGACGTGGCTTATCGCGTGGAAGTTTATAGCAGCCAAATCATCTCAAAACGCACGTTTCTAAATGTGGAGGGGGAAAAACCGGAGGACACGGAGAAATACAAAATTCACGCCACCACGGAGAGAAAGAGAGAGACGCAAACTCCAAATATACAGCAGGCGTCGGCCAGGGTCGGGATTTAACTCCCGACCTCCTGCATACCAGGCGAGGTAGTTAACATCTCATAGCCACCGTGGCGTGATCAGGGCACCAATTCAAATCAGAGACCCCCGTGTTGACCGTCTAGGGAGGCTGAGTGAAGTTGCGGCTGACACTCCCACGGCTCGAAGGGACGGTGGCTTAGGGACAGGACTGACGACAGAATAGCAGCCAGAGAGAGAGAGAGAATGCGTATTTGTACATGATGACAACTCCTCCTCCTTTTAAGTCACAAACGAACTACGTCTTGGCTCGCCAAGAAGCTCGCTCACAGGAGCCCCCCTTTGTATTTGCAAGTCAGGCAGATTAAAGGCAAATTGCATTGTTCTGACTTGTATTGTATTGCACCTTCCTGAGTGCTTGCCTGGGATTAATGCCTCCCACCCCACCGCCCACGCGCCCCCCCCCCCGCCCGTCTCTCGTGAGCGAGGGGCCGCCTCTGTGACCCCGGGTCACCGGCACTGCCCTGCACGCGCTGCTCTGCCAGCTCGCCTCTTTCGAGCAATGAGATTGTATGCCGGTGTCTCTCTCTCTCTCTTGAGTACTCGCCTGGTTAGGCAAAACAATCCGCAGCTTGCGCTCTACTGCGGAGCGCAAGAAGATGGTCCCGTCCTGATGGAGCAAAGTACATTCTGTTGAGTGCCACTTTCCCCCATTATCTCTCTCCATGTGGATAACAAAAAAACGGATTTTGTTTTTATTGACCTACGCATTACATATCGAACAGAGAGAGGGCCATTGCCTACAAACATCTGGCAGTTCACCCGGCATTGGTTTTAAGCCAGGGCTCGGTAACCAAAATAACAAGAAGAGACATTTTTTTAGAATTCGTAAACAAAAAACAATATTTTAAGAGCCGCAACGCGCGTGAATAACATCACGCAAACGACCGCGACTCGTTTGCGCGATGTTTTAACGCATTCTAGAAGGTGACTCGCTGCAGCGGCAATGGGCAACCGTGCATGGCATCCCCGTGTATCCCATTCAGAGCTCGGTAACGGGTGCTCGCTAACAACGCGGTCCGCGCTGACTAAATAGGCGACCTCTGTCTGCAGCGTGGGCCATGGCGGACGACCCTGCCCTGGAGCAGACCGCGACAGACGCCGCGCAGCCAGAGACGGAGCCTCTGCCGAGCCTTGGACGCAAGCAGGGGACCGCAGCAGCTTCGGCGGGAGAGGCCGCACAAGCAACCGAATCGTCACCGGCGACGGCGGCGGCGGCGGACGACGCGACGACACCTCGCGACGTCAGCGGCCGCGACGACGACGCTGCCGCCGCCGCGGCGTTCCCGCAGAGCGAGCAGCGCCGCCAGCGGCTGCAGCTGCTGGCGGCGACGGGCGGCGCCGACGGCTCCTGCTACAAGTGCCTGGTGCCGTTCAGCGCGGCGCTGCTGGTGAGCGGCTCCGCCGTGTGCGCCCTGGCGTACGGCCGCGGCGCCCACGGGAGCGCCGTGGCGCCGCTGGGGCTCGGCATGCTGGCCCTGGGCGCGCTGCTCGCCGCGTGCTGCGCCGTCGGGTGGACGCGGCACCGGCGGCGTCGGAGGGCGAAGCTGCGCCGGGACAGCTTCGCGGCGCTCGTCGCGGGGCCCCTCGCCGCCGGTGCCGCGGCGGACTCGCCCAACGCCGCCGGGTGACGGTCGGCGCGGGGGGCGGGAAGGTCGTCGCCGGCAAAACTTCGGCGTACGTGGAACGGAGGTTGGCGCTGGACGGCTTGCAAGATAATCGGCGCGGATGACGAACATGAAGATGATGATGTTGATGTTGATGATGAGGACTTCCTCTCTCTCTCGACTCAGCCCATGGGACCCGGGTCAGCTCCTTGGCTACTGTCACTGCACCTCGCGTATTCCACAGCAATCTCTCCCTCCCGCTGCCCACGCTCTCTCTCTCTCTCCCTCCCGCTCGCCGCTCCCGCACACCGCCAATGCGGGTGTAAAGTTACTCCACTCGTGGGGAGGAGCTGTTGGCCCACTCTTCCACGCTGCTCAGACATATTGGTAGCGGTCGGAGTGCCCACACTTGACCCTACCACACGCGACCTGACGATCCACCGTGGGCAGTTGCACCCATTTCTACCGCAGGATGGGCAGAAGCGGGGGAGTTAAGCAACGTGCCCCAATTGCTTTCGGCCGCCGTTGTCACCGCCGCACGTATGCGTGTGTGTACGTTGCACTTCTTTCGCACCGTACGGAGGTGCTGCCTAAATCGGCGACCTTTGACTGTCTGCAGTGTGGGTCATGGCGTATGACCCTGCCTGGCGTGCCGGTGTAACGGTTAGCACGCTGGACTTGCGGTCCAGAAGTCGCCAAAGTTGAGAAACGCTTCTGTAACGGATGCCAGGGCCGTGCGGTAAAACATCGAGGTATATCGGAGACAACGCGTACATTGTCTCCCATAGACCCCAGTGTTAAAGTCTCCCATAGACTTCAATGTTAAAGTCTCCCATAGACTTCAATGTTAGAGTCTCCCATAGACTTCAATGTTAAAGTCTCCCATAGACCCCAATGTTAAAGTCTCTACCCATAGACTTCAATGTTGAAGTCTCCCATAGACTTCAATGTTAAAGTCTCCCATAGACTTCAATGTTAAAGTCTCCCATAGACTTCAATGTTAAAGTCTCCCATAGACCCCAATGTTAAAGTCTCTACCCATAGACTTCAATGTTGAAGTCTCCCATAGACCCCAATGTTAAAGTCTCCCATAGACCCCAATGTTAAAGTCTCTACCCATAGACTTCAATGTTGAAGTCTCCCATAGACTTCAATGTTAAAGTCTCCCATAGACTTCAATGTTAAAGTCTCCCATAGACTTCAATGTTAAAGTCTCCCATAGACCCCAATGTTAAAGTCTCTACCCATAGACTTCAATGTTGAAGTCTCCCATAGACCCCAATGTTAAAGTCTCCCATAGACTTCAATGTTAAAGTCTCCCATAGACTTCAATGTTAAAGTCTCCCATAGACCCCAATGTTAAAGTCTCTACCAATCGACTTAAATGTTAAAGTCTCCCATAGACTTAAATGTTAAAGTCTCTCATAGACTCCAATGTTAACGTCTCCCATAGCCTTCAATGTTAAAGTCTCTCATAGACTTCAATGTTAAAGTCTCCCATAGCCTTCAATGTTAAAGTCTCTCATAGACTCCAATGTTAACGTCTCCCATAGCCTTCAATGTTAAAGTCTCCCATAGACTTCAATGTTAGGGTAGGATGATGACCTTTCAACAAGAGCATGTGGTGCACTGCGGAGCGTGAACAGCGCCGCAAAGTCCAGGCCCAGTTCTGGGCCGAACGGCTCTTTTGTGGATTTCGCACAAAAAAACTCTCTCGGAGTGACTTCGTAAAACATTAAGGTGGAAACAAAAAACCGCATAACAATGACAACACAACAAATGACACGCCTAATATTGTGTTCGGGGGACCGCAGACGGGAAGGGCGTTGTGAGCAGCATATTCATCGGCGCGCGCGCGTGTTGCTAAACCCCCCGACGCAATATATACACGAACCTGTGCAAGGCGACGAGGTGTCTAAGTCGACTGGTCTAAACGGGCAGTTGAGTCGACTGCGTATTTGTCATCAATATCACGGGAGACGGAGGAGGTGGTGTGGGGGGGGTTCTTTCTTCCTCCCTCCGTAGAGACGTAGGATTTCGTCCGAGCCAAGAACCGTGATCCACATTTTAGTTTTTCGGGTGAGGCACATCTCGGTAAATACGCACCGTTGGGCCAACATTGCCATTTTCGTTTGGAAACGTTGGCCCAGCGTTCGTCCCTGTTTACTGTGATGGTCGTTTCCCCCGCATGAGGATCTCAGCGGCTTGTGTCCGGTCATCGAACAAAGGCGGTGGTCACTGCACCGCGCGCCTTCGGATGCGCTTCTGCGGCCGTCTGGAACGCTCTTACTTCCGATATTAGGAAGCCACGGGAGCTATGGCACTTTTACATCATCGAGATTGAAAACTAATTTCTTCTAAATGCTTTTGTGTTTAGTTTGTTGTCCTTCCCCCGCACCTCTGATTAGCACGGTTGGCTATGTACGGTGTGAAAGAAGTTAAACATACATACATCAATCTACGCATTAAATGCTCCTAACAATGGTTGTTAGTTATTAAGCCACCGTTGAGGAGCTTCCTTGGTCAGATTTTGATCGATACAACAGCGCGTATCGATAATGATAATTATATCTGTGTAAACATGACATTCTTGTCGGGTGGTTGATGATAATTTTGGCGTAGAAACTACCGCCACATGGCCCGAACACAAAGACAAGTCCGGATCGCACTTTTCCGTCTTCACAGATCAGTTTCAACATGGCACTTCTTAATGAGCTAAATATTCATAGAAAAGTACAATGATATTTTATTTGTCTTATATGAATCTGCATACCATACATACGAGTATATTTTGGTGTAATCTTACTAGATCGTTTGTATAATGTAATAAATGATTTTTTTGTTATTATTTTGCTGTTTATCCTTTGCCATGCGTCCGGTGTTTATGGTTGTAATGATGTCTTTATTTAAATATCGTTTAAAAAAAATCCCAATTATTTTCAAATCGTGCTGCTGGCATCATGCATTGAGATGAAGGCAGCTTGCGGTGCATCAACCTGTGTCACAGACTGTCCCCAGATGTAAGCAAGTACGCATGTTGACCTTCTTCCACACCGTACGTAGCCAACTGCTAATCGGAGGTGTGGATGTCATCTATGATATATTGAGTTTCTTTAAAGGCGGTGTTATTGGCAAATGTGCTGTTTTTGTTGTTGTCAATTGTGTCCATGTCGTGTTGGCCATCGTGGTGACATGCGGTGACATTCCCCGAGAACGGGCTGCACGGGGACACTTGTTCAATGGTTGGATTTGTGTTGCCAGGTCGCTTCTAAAAGAAGAGCTCTAAAGTTCAGTGGGCTATACGTGTTAAAAAAAGGATTGAAAAATGGTATGTCGACTGAGGTGCTATTTACCTATCCCAAGCGTACATTGTAATTGTGTCCCCTAACAGTGCTAAAAAATAATTATATAGTATACAGGTAGTCCTCTACTTAGGATGGGGATGCGTGATGACGACCCCATCGTAAGTCAAACATATCGTAAGTCGAAGATGGCCCAGCCTACCCAGGATTCTTAAAGAATGGTGATAATTTAGCAAAACAGAGCAATTTACAGTACCGTACTGTATAAACTATATACTGTATGTATTTATGAATTACAATACTGTATTGCACAGTAAACTTAAAAAAACAAGGTAAATTCTGAGCCTACCTAGATGAACTACAATTTAATAGGAAGTTTTTTTTCAGGAAACAATCCTATCTGCATCACACAAGGCGGAAGATGCGCGAAATTTTAAATATTTTACAATTTTGTCGTATCACCATCGTAAGATCGAAGTATCGTAAGTCGGATCATCGTAACTCGGGGACTATCTGTATTTCGTCATGCGAATTAACCTGGAAAATGCTACAATGTCAGCGAAACGAGTGAGTCGGCAAAAGGAAATACCGTCATCTATTAATTACAAAACGCTCCAGAGAGATTGTACCAAAAACCTGCCCCCTATGTCAATAACGTGAAACAAATCTGGCCTCGCACACCTACCAGGTTATCAGAGGCACCCCCCGACGCCTGCTTTAATATACAAGGGAGATCAAGTGACTCGTGAAATCCGGAGTGTTCAATAGCGTGCCGCTGACTTGTTGAAATTCGCAGGGAATGCATCGGCCAGGTCAAAGTGCAGCTGAGAATTCCGCAGTCCATGGGGCTGTGAAGGTTCATGGCCTTTTTTGTGAAACAAAAATTCCATGGGGTCCATATAAAAATAACCGCCATTGGGTTCGCCCTCGCCTTACTGGGTGGGTGGGTGGGAGTGGCAGTGGCAAGGTGGTTGATGCGCTGTGCTATGAACCCACAAACTGAAGTACTCAATCGAACTCCGGTCATCCTCGCAGCAGCAACAGCGGCTTTTGGATAAGCATTTGACAAAGACGGTGGGTACAGCATCGCACACTTTCAGATGCGCTTCTGCGGCCGTCTGGAACGCTCTTCCTTCCGATATTATGAAGCCACTGGGTATATACACTTTTAAATTTAGATTGAAAACGAATTTCCTTAGGACTGCTTTTCGTGTTTGGTTTGTTGTCCTTTCTCCCGCATCTCCGATTAGCACGGTTGGCTACGTATGGTGTGAAAGAAGTTCAACATACACACATACACGGGTAATACGATTGGCGAGTGAAATTTAATTGGGTCCTGACACTCCACCCTTAACCGACTCGCACTGGTTACAGTGGTGAAATATGGTAAACACCACCCTATAACCATGACGAACACACGCAAGGTGGAAAGGGCTTTAATCCAGCAGTGGATTGTCAACGGGATGTAAATTGTTATGATACAGATGCGTGCTTTTTTGTAACGAGACCAGCAAGGGAAGATAAGGTTTTGCAGTGACGAAGGCAACATTTCAAAGTGGCAGAACGGTTGGAAAGCGACCACCCCCATCAGTTGCTCTGCATTCCAAAGAATCCTCCCCACGTGACGCATTTCAAAAACGCCAGAGGTTCGTTAAAGGCAATTGTGAAATTCCTCATTTTAAACGCTGCTCAAGAGATGCTCGTTCTACGATTTATTTCGCCCGGCGTAAGATTTTTCAGACGTTATAAATGGATGGATAGATCTTCTTGGTTCTCTCGGTAAAGTCACGTAGAATGGAAATAATAAAATAATAAAAATAAAACATAATAAAATAATTCTCACGACGTTTCGGCCACAACGCAAGCAGCCGTCCTCAGGTGAAGAACAGGTCTGTCGAGAAGACAGAGTCTGATTACCTTTTGATTAGAGAAGAGACTTTGAGATGGACAGACGAGAGAGCAATTTTGTTTGATATTACGTTGGTTAATGAACCGATGTTTACTGATTTCAATTGGAGCTGATATTTGATGCATCATTTTAATAATGAACCCGATGGCACTTGGGTTGCCTGGGTCTCTTCAGCGTTTACTGTACGGCACTTAGTTTACGTATTGCCTGTCACGGCCCCTGGTGCTCCTCTCGGCTTTGTGGAACTCTGAATGCGACGGCAAACCGCCCGTGTCCCGAAGGGTAAAAACGTCTCCTCTGGCAAGACCATCCCAATCACACGGAGTTCCAGCATTTAAGACGGGGGTTTCGGGCATACATCGTCATTCATAATCAACGTTTTTGGGTTAGATCGCGTTATTTATAAATGTGTCGTAACCCTCCACCACCCGACACGGCCAATCAGCAAAAAAGTGTCACGTTGACAAAAGACAAAGCGTCATATACTGCAAGTTGTGGTCTGTAAAAGGCACACGCTGTGAATAACAATGCCATCGTGCCGATAGCCATTGTGGGCCTATGTTGCAGCATTATCGATCAGCAATGGATATCAAATACCGTGCATTATGCTTATAACCTTTGCACACTTTGACTTTACAGCGCTATAAATCTTTTTTTTTAAACGACAAACGAATATCGTACCATGACTATTCGGCCGCTATAAATTTCCACACGATCAGCCAACTTCGTTGAGCTATCATTTGTGATAGCCAAGTCGCTTCTCAAAAGGAGCTACTCAGTGGGCCTTACCTGGTAAAATAGTTTATATCTCTTTCGTAAACAAATCGATACATACGCACGCACGCCTCTAAACTGCTTTGCGGTTTTTAAAATAAATTGCGGCCTCCAAATCTGCTCGATCTCTCTGCATTGGCGTATCTAATTGCTGTGCTGCAGAGAAGGTCCATTCCCCGAAACGTCGCCTGTTATGTATACATTTTTTACCTTTGAGGCAACGTTGTTATTTGAGTGTGTTTGTAGTCGTTGTCAATTGTGCTTTTGTACCAACTGCTACAGAAGAAGCAGCAGCAGCAGCAAGTAGCATCATTCACCAAAGTGATTTGCATTTTTGCCTCGAAGGTGAAAGAAAAACCTCTCATCTGGCAAGAGCCTCCAGGCCACGTGCGCCTCCTGGACAGCGCGTGGTTTGAGTTTCACGCGGCGCGCTCTCTCATTGGTCAACGGTCGCGACTTCAGCGGCTGGGGGCGGGGCGTGGGCAGAGGGTGGTCGTGGGCGGGGTAGGGGTGGGGGGGGCAGTGGGGGAAGGGGGGAGAAAGTAGGCGGAACCGGATCACGAACGGACCAATGGGTGACGAGCGCATCCTCGCTGGGCCACGCCCACCGTTCGAATCGCCAACGGATGACGTCACCGCTAAAAATAACGACTCCGCATTCAGCAGTAGTTGCCGCCTCGGCTGAAGCGGAACGCCGCCTCGCTACCTCCCCCCCCTCAACTAAATTACTTAAACATTTATACCGTAACATTGTTTAGATTTACACTGCGTTGTTGTTGTCGTCGTCGTTGCTTCGAACGCCCTTGGTGATGAGGCGAGAAGGTGAGTTCGAGAGTTGCGTGTCGGCGTTCGGACGCCGCTGAGGTGGGCGAGTAAAGTTAATTGGCGGTAAAAAAAAGAGTTTTGGATGTTCGCGAAAGTTGCGATTCGTGTCGCGATTCGTTTATTTATTTAGTCGGCCGTGTTTTAAGAGTGAAACAAAGCGTCGTATTCACGCGGGTTACTCATAAATAAAGTTTAATTAGTTTTTAACAGTTGCGTACGTTAAAGGCGAGGCCTGCACCGCAGCCCGCGATCGCCTGAACGATGTAGTTTGAATGAACGTGTTTGTAAATTACAAATGTATCGTTAATTATTACGGAATTAACTTCCGGCAATTACCGCGCCTATTGATTACGTTAAAAACTTCACCCGCCTCCCCCCCCCCCCAAAGGCCGCCAACAGCAGTCACCCAATGTGGTTCATGGATCCCGCCATACGACTGTGGAATGGTCATCGTTGGTGGCTCTGCATGGGGGATTGAGCGGGAAAGCTCTTGGCTGAGCTTCTTGAGGTTGTTGAAGGCGGGGGGCGATGAAGCCGTTAAGGGAGATTAACATCTCGCCTCTGGGCGAGTGTAACTCAACATCGAAATGGATGAGAATCTGTTGAATCTCATTGCATCCATTGAGAGTCATTTGTCAATCCACTGCTGCGGTCAGTCTTGGAGGTTGACATACTTCACCACTTGGGTCAATGGGGGTGGTGGGGAGGCCAGAGGCCAGGTATGGTTCAGATGTCACTCGCCCGCCACTTCTCTTAGTCGTGGCCGGGAATAATCTCATTCAAACGTAGCCTTGTTTAAAAGTGTCTTGAAGTAAATCAACATTGAATGAGCACCATTGTATTACGTACGTGTATAACCGCTGTCTTTACCCAGCGATACCCTCTAACGCCAATGACCAAACCGACCAGAATGCCTGTGATGTTTTCAAATTTGAAAAGCCAAGCAGGTTTTAGCCTGTCCTAGTGCTTGGTACGACCGACCACTATGTAAATAGATCGTTATAATAGGCAGCCCGTGGGGTCTACGTGGTGAGAATCGGTGGTTCGTGCCCGCGGCAGCCGTTGTACTTTGGAACCCGTTCGACTTAACGAAAGGAGCCTCGGGAACGGAACCCCGTTCGTGAGCCGAGGACTGCCTGCCCCGTGCTTATATGGACGCTCGTCCGTTTCCTTAAACACCACACTGAATCACTTCACCACGCTGAATCACTTCACCACACTGAATCAATTAACGACCCGCAACGGCGTGGATAGAAGGACCCCCCCCTCATCGCAGTGGATCGATACGCAAGGATGGGGTGGTGGGGGTGTGCACGTGCAAAGTTAAATATTGACAAAACCAACACCGCCTTGCTACCGTGTTGTTTACCTTGCGAGGAAAACAATGTATAAACAGCGGCATGTGATTCGTAGCGCCTCTGTGATAGCCCTTCATAAGAAAGGCGTTAATTCAAATGTACGAATTTTTTTTCATGCGTAGTTATTGCCTTGTGTTGTTAACCCTGTGTTTCACTCTTACACTAAGGTGTTGTATTTGTTCAGGTGCATTAAACAGCGTGGATAGCACAAACTCACGTAGCTTCCTATTTACATTATTGTTAATTCACGGGGTGTTTCACTTAAGTTGTTGAATTAAACTGGCCGCTGTTTTAATATTAACAAAAATATGATTCCGAATGATGGTATTTCATAATTTTTAAACATTTCGCCCGGAGGTCGCAAAGTGCTATACATAGCTAAAAACAGAAATACGCTTTTTTCAGAAAAAGAGTAACACAACCCTAATTAAGAACGCAGGCTAGTGATGACACAACACGCAAAGGACTGCTCGTTTCAGTTGCTGTGTGTTCTGGGCCGTTCCACGCGGCCACCCGAGTTAGAAATTACGGTAATGATGAACAAAATACGTAAAGTGTCTACCAAGCACATCGTGACGTCGCTAGAGTAACTTTTTTGTTTGAATGATGTCGGTATATTGACGTCACTACAATTATTTTTAAACTAAACTTTTCCCCATCTTAATGTAGCATTATTGGTGTTTTCGTAGCCAGTCCGGTGGCAGTTAGTTAATACTCTTTATCCACGTGACGGCCTAGGTGAATACAAGATTAGACGTATTCCATTTTCTCCCAGATTATAAGATGTCCCGTGAAATAAATCGCATCCTAAACGTGTGCCTGCTATCAATAAAGTTATAGAAATCTAATGTCTCACGCACACCTACCAGACTACACTTAAGATTGTATTATAAAACATCTAATTCTTCCATACTCTGTGGGCACTCAGTCGGGTAGTGCCATCTGTTTTAGGAAACAATCACTGGCTGCCACAGTTGTGTTGCGTAACAAGTCACGGTGTCTTCACTTTTCCACAAGCATCCTGTGCGGTCCTTGCCTTCATTGGTGGCCCTGAACCAGTATCAAACTTGCAAGTCCACATTCCTGTTGGGTCCGTAAAGCAGACATCGATAACGGTCCACCGATTCATCGACCAAAATCACTTATTATGCTCATGATACGCGCATCAAATTGTGCGTGTTAAGATGTTATTTTTTTTATTTGTACATGTGTAGTTTCACCCTCAAGCCTTCAGCCACTAGATGCAAAGTATGCTTGGCATTGATAAAAAAAACGTCTTAAATAACATGGCAACCCTGAAATGTAACGTTGATCAAATCACATGGTGCAAATCATCCATCACACGCCTCGAGTAAGATGAGCACCTCCTGGTGCGGCCGTACCACTTGGTTGAAAGGAGTGACTCTCCTTAGGCGAGATTGTCCCCCCTTCCCGTCATAGGAATGTGGAATTTTCCCCAGTGCCTCAGGTCCACCAGTGCTAATGAACGCAGCCTCGCACCTATTTGAATAATGTTTTACGAACCACGAGCCCTTCTAACTTTAGTCATTTTGTTGTCACTCTCTTGCTTGCAGTCATGCCCAGCTTCCACGTCGGCACGCGATGCCTTGTAATGGCGCTCGTGTCGAAGCCGTGGCAACCCAGGCTCAATCTGCTGGAGCTGCCGGAGGATGTGCTCATGTGCATCTTCAGCTACCTGCCCGTCACCGACCTGCTTGCTTTCCAGGCCGTGAGTACGGTCCCCTCCCTGCCCCGCGTGACCACTGATTGATGTGCTCCTGTGGCCAGCCGTGTTAATTTAATCCGCCTTGCACTCCTGGGATGATAACATGTAGAATTGTATTAATTATTTTTATTTGGGTATTATGTAGTCGTTAAATGCTGACTGCTAACTTTTAATTTTAACAACGATGGAAGTTTTCAGCCTTGAGTAATCAGGAGGTGGGGGTGGCTGCCATTTTTAAAGGGGCCCGAGTAATCGACCACCCAAAAAAATGTTCTACAATTTTAAGTCAATTGATTAATTTTCCCAGCGCTCGTTATCTCTCCGGCTGGGTGTTACGGTTAAATTATCCCGGTGTGGTGTGCCGCTTGGTGTGCAGGCCCATCCACAGCTGCGGCACCTGGTGGAGAGCCATCCCAGCGTGTGGGCCAATCTCTCCTTCCAAGGGGTGTGGCCGTGTCCAGACACCATTCAGCTTTTCCAGCGGTGAGTGGCGACACACACCCACCCACCCAACCATTTCTTAAGGCTACGATCCACTGTGGCAATTTTATGGCAATCATCGCCAGCTATGGTTGACACAGTATTTATTCTTGGACATGTGCGAAAAAGAGCTTAATAGCTCATCGGATTCTTCAAGTATAAATACATATTCTGATCCTCATTTCCTCATTGTAAAACAAAACATTTTTTTAATATAAACAAATCTGATCGCATTTCCTCTCTAACTTCCAATCGGATTGCATACTGTTCAAGCTCTCTTAAATTGAAAGAAATGGCTGCCCCAAGTTTTGGTACGAGTGGATGTGGAAGAGATGGCGTCGTGTGATGGTGTGGTGTCATGTGATGTTGTGGAATGGTTGTGTATTTGTGTGATGTGTGATGGTATGGTATGGTGTGTAAAGATAGTGTAGTGGTGTGGAGATATGGTGGGTGTTAGTGTGGTGTGATGGCGCGTGGTGTTTTGGTGTGATCATGTGCTTTGATGGTGTGGTGTGATGGGTCAAGATGCGCATGATGGGACTGACCTATTTCAGAAGATTAATTTCAGCTACGCACTACTGTGATGGGCTCAAGAGAATTCTGCCACTCAATTGTGTTGCCTGCCAAGTTTCCAAAGACGCTCGTGGTTAATGTGTTGCTGGTGTTGTTTGCCGTCAACGATTGCCGACGTGGATCCTTGCCTCTGCAGCGTCGATGTATCTGTGCCTTCTTAAACCTATCAGCTGGACATGTAAGAGGGTAGGCTTGTGATCCAGAGATTAGTTGGCGGCAGGAGATGGTGGATCGTGTAGAGGGTTGGGAAACTCCCAAACCCGCTGGGTTGAGGTGGCCGAGATATGACCGAACATAAAGTTGGGTTGTGAACCCCCGTTTTTGTAGAGCAATGATTCTGCATCCACACGCACCCGATGCAGACCCTTCCACTCCCGTTGCGTGTTGTTGTACCTGGTACGGCCTGAATAAACGGCACGTCTACACGACCATTATGCAAATGAAGCTGGAATTACCCGGATGTGACGTCAAGAATAGGGATGGCAGCCATTGCTTACAAAATGAAACGTGTTTTGCTGATGTTGTGATGGCGGTTGTGCGCAAACACAATTCGCACACAAACAACTACATATTCATCAATAACGCTGCCTTACAGGAAAATATATAACAGGCTATATTTTGGACACTAGCCCTTATAAGGTGTGCTTGCAGCAGTGAGTGCTAATACAATTATCCAGGTTAGATTGTATTATGCCTCAAATATAAGTTTTTAGTGGTTAAATCAATGCCTATTGTTAATTTTTCACAAATTTGATGGATTTCGGCGATTTCAAGTGAAGTAACAAAATCAGCAAATGTTTATTGAAAAATATGTACAAAAATGTACAACAGGGAACTGACGCAACCACTAAAAACACAAATTTTGACTTAACTTTCGTGACTGCAGGAATTCATATTCTTTGGTTCTTTCAGTAAAGTCACGTAGATAGAAAAATAAGAAAAAAATAAAGTGAATAAAAATAATACAAAATAAAAATGAAGAACACTAAAAACATTTGACGTGTAATTATAGCTGTACATGTCACCTGTATACTTGCATTCAAGACAACGCTATTACATAATCCATTGCGTCACGTTCTGGTAAGATTCGGGCTGTATTTGAGGGTAGCCCGACTCTGAAGTCGGCCGTCCAGCGTGGCTCCACACCGGCTGGTCCAGCTACAGCCCCAGAATGTGATAGTGTGGCCATCTCAGACCCAGAAAGTTTCAAGTTTCATTTATTAGGTATAGCCCTGTGAGCCATGCGGCTCTTGAGTCGGGTGCAACCGCAACAAACAAAATATGAACACAGAACATCCCAAAGCGACGACGCGTAACAGAAACTTCCTGGAATAAACCAGCAAATATCCCCCCCCCAAAAAAAGTATTAAAACGCTGTGTGAAAAAATCACAATGTGGTGCAAGCCAACAACAACAACCATAAAACAATTTAGATTGACCATATGTTTTTAAAATCACTAAAATAAAGCTAGTTTCAGAAGGGCCTGAAACCAGCCAGCTTTTAAACACGCGTGTGCTATGCAGCGTCAGTTTTAACTCCCTCGTACCTGGTGGGGTTTTTTTCCACCAAATTTTCTTCCCAGATGCAAAGCACTCTTTAACGTGGACTTGTCCAACTTTGTCATTCTTGCAGGACCCTCTTCTTATTCAGAACCTTGAGTGGCAGATCATTTTAGTACTCCTTATACTCTTGCATGCAGTCTGTGTTGTGAATACTGAAGTGAATATTGATTTTGAAAAAATGTTTTTACATCGTGGATGTTTAATATTCAAGACTCCTACAACCTGACCAATGTCAACTTTTTTAGGGTTAAGTAATTAATGGTTTAACCTCCTTTCATGGTTCATGGTTGCTTCATGGCAATTGTTAGATATTTCAGTGGTTTTTGATTTTGTGTGCCTGGTGTTTGTATTCCTGTTGCGTTGTGCAGGGCGTCCAACTGTGGAAACTTTGAGGCATCCGTGAAACTTGCCCTGGCCTACCTCTACAATGAAGGCAGTGAGTGCCACTCAAAGTTCTGTAGGCACCAACGTTACATTTCGCGTGGGTGTAACGAACAGGTCATTATGCACATTGTGTAATAGCAGTGGAGGTCCTCTTAGCCACATTGATTTGGGAGGTACTGTTTGCAGATGGTATTAACAACTATCCATGGGAAATCTCCTGTGTAAGTATGGATGACCGGAGCGATAGGCTGCTGCTTCAGGTTGACTCCTTTTTCGCGGAACGGCTGTAGATAGCAGCAGTTGTGATTTAAAGTTTTGGACAGATTACTCCTCTGTCTGTGAAATGGCCATGTATAATAGGTGCAATCTGTCCTATGGCTAAAGGGAGTTTCTGCATATAGTTTCTGGCCACGGATAACAGGCACTATGGATAATAAGTATTGCAGATAATAGCGGTCGACTGTAGTTTACGGAAAGCCTGCAGCCAATCTGTATTTTGTGCCCACCACAATGGCACAATCGAATAATGAAGCTGGATTCATGGTAGGCAGTGAAACGGTGAACCGTTACATACCTAGCAAGTTTGTAGGGGACATCGTAAACATTGCAGTGGTACCGTTTGATTTTTGTTTTTATTGATGAAACCCAAAACGGATTAAACATCCGTTTTAGTTATCACTTCCTTCTATCAAATATTTTCAAGTCCTAATTTCCTGTTGCACGACCGTGACGCTAAACACGTTTAGCAAGAACTAAAGCTGTCAAGTGAAACGTTTGCAAGAGAGGAATCTTGTTTGTGTGTGTGGCGGTGGCGTGTCGCAGTAGCGGTGGCGGAGGAGAGCCGGCCAGAGCGCAACGGGCGCAAGGCAGCGCACTACTTCAGCCGCGCCGAGCACCTGAGCTGCGGCAACGTCGGCATGGCGGTGCCCTTCGTGTGGATCTTCATCCGCCCGCCGTGGTCCATGAGCGGGGCGTGCTGCAAAGCTGTTGTCTTCGATAGCCTCAAGACGGAGTGCGAGCTGGCAAAGGTGAGGGGTTTGGAACTTGCCCACGATGAGACCCAGCCAGTGACATTCGAATGCAGATAAAGAAAATGCGGTCGTGATCTCTCGTGACGGAGGTCCAATATCCTCTCACAGTATATTGTAAAAGTTTTTGCTGGCTGCCTGGCCACGCGTCACTCAGCACACTTTGCGACTGGCTGGATGCCATGCACCACCCAGTCCGCAGAAGGAAGGGGGCGTGCGGGTAACCCATCACGCGGGTGGAGGAGCGCGGTGGGGGTGGACACAGAGGGGAAGCGCGGGGGTGGGGCTGGGGACGCACCGGGGAGGGGTGCGTGAGGAGGGGTGTGCCAGTGGTGGGGGGGGGGGTGACTGGGTTGATCTGTGGGTTGTCGCCCGCGAGAGAGGGGTCCTGAGGGTTGTCACCAGTGAAAGAGGGGCAAGTTGGGGGCGGGGTAGAACCATTGTCCAACGACGGGTACATTTCACATCATATACTATATTGTAGTTTGGTCTATCAGTTTGGCTGGCTAATGGGATGGAGGGACGGTGGATGGTAACGTCCAAGGACGTGCACGTTGCTAGTGTGTGTCTGTTAAATGACATCCTGTGCTATTAAGTGTCTTTACTACGCACGGTGCCGTTGGCAGATCTTTACTGTTCCCTCGCAAGTGAACAGTTTTTAAATGCAAACAGTCGACGGTGTAATAAGGTAAAGTCAGGTTCACTAATGGGGATTTTTCAAGCATTTTGGAACACATGAAAGGCATTGTATGAGTTTTACTTTTTTACGACCAAGTTAAACCCCGTATTTATCCAATTTCAGTATGATGCTTTTACTTGTATGAATAAGTTGAGGATGATTTCACAGTGGTCATGACACTAATGTCTTTACCGTTGTCTTGCAGACCGGTGGTGCTCGTCTGCTGTACTGCCTAGGAAAGGTTCTGGGATTTTTTGATGTAAGTACTTTGTTTGCAGTGTTGATTTTGTCCGATAAGAACTCTAGACTCGATGTTGAGGGAAACATTCTAGACATTTTCAACGCCATGCACTTTTCATTAAGTGCCCTGTTTGTGAAGCAATATTTCCATACGTCTTTTATGCTTCTGATGCAACTTTTGATAGTATTCCAGCACGTTTGCTGCTGGCGTTGGACACGTTAAATCTGCCTTTCTTTCGGCGATCCATCACTCGAACCTGCGTACGCTTGCTGGGCATGCATAAGACACCCGTATGCCTCTCTTCCAGGATGAAGAGAAGAGAAGCGAGGCGTTGCGGCTGTTTGATGCGTCCGCACAGCAAGGCTCTGTGCTCAGCGCCTATCTCACGTGGAAGTCGAGGCATCGTTCAGTGGTAGGCCACAACTTTTCTTCATTTGCCAGTGGTTTTTCGTGATCTATACATGTTCGTGTTTGCAGGATGGCGAAGTGAGATGTAGTAATCACTTGCAATCTGCCTGCCTCGCCTTAGTAGAAATGTGGATATTTGTGTGTATCTATGTATTATGAGCTTGTTTCCCACGTTTATTTATTTAGAAGCGGGGAAAAAGGAAAGCTAATACATTGGCGGTCTGGATGATTTCATGTCTCTACATATCAAGCTGATTGTTAAGACCTTGAGGGTAACACTATTCTGACATGATTTGGGCAGGTGTAATATTCGAGGGTTGTTTTTCAATCAAAAGTTATTTTTTAATTCCCTTTCTCGGTTTCACTAACCAGCCCGTTGCATTTGTTTCTATTCCAGGCCTCGGACCCAGGCCGACTGCTGCAGAATCTTCGAAGGCTCAGGGAGTTTTCGGACCGTGGCTGCTGGGAGGCACAGGTGTGTGCACTAGTGGCGAGGCGCTTTCAGCGATCGTCGTTTGCAGATGTTCTACGGATAACATCTAGAACTGCGTATTCACTGTACAGCAGAACCCCAGTAATTCACAACTCGCTCAATTCTTGACTCCCCCCCCCCTGTCAGTGTGCGATGAGGCTTTGCGAAGGGAAATATTTTTTTACACCTTTTCAAACGTAGCTCTATAGGGAAGAACAACGCTGCCGAGAGACGGTGAAACTCCAGATTGTTTAACGTCGCACGGCCTAGCCATGCAGACTTCACCTGGTTGCCAAGGGGATTGTGCGTTTGTTGGACTTGGATATCAAGTCACAAAAATGCAAACAAATACATATGGCAGATGTTCTGCATTTGTCCGTATGGAAAATGTGGGAAACTTGCTATAATCAGCAATTTGTTTGCATATTTTTTTTAACTTGGAGAGTATTCTCTCCCATATCAAAGCGGATTATCTGAGTTGTGCCCAATTGTCCTTCCCCACCCAGTTACATTCTCACTGTTTGAATTGATCACATTGTTTCCATCACAGGAACGCAAGCCAATTGCATTATACACACACGTCTAAAATAATTAATTTGCGTGCATGCCTAATTGGATGCGTGCATACCAAGCTTCGCAATAATCGTTTTTTAAACAACGCATCCATGACATGCCTTAGAGGGGTTACCCACCGTCCCATACAAAACCACAACTTGCGCGGTCTCCCCAGGTCTCGTTGGCGGTGGCCCTGGCACAGGCGTGCACGGGCGGGTGGCTCATGGACCCCGAGGTGCCTGCGGCGCACCACTCGGTGCTGCGCTTCTTCCAGTCGTCGTCGCCGACGCAGACCCACCGCCTCTACCGGGTGCAGAAAGGCATGAACGAGAACATGAGGTGTGCGAGCTCCCCCCCCCCCTCATCACCCACACGCCAGCGCGGCATTGCCGCCACCTCCACTCGCCCGCCCCTCCCCCAAGTGGCGACAAGCCGCGTCCTGCCGGCAAAGTGGGCATCTTAAGTGCCGGCGTGGTTGCTGTGCCACCCCCCCCCCCCCCCGCATTGTTCTCCGGAGCGAGAGTCATTTTGTTGATGGGAAAGGGTGGCCGCTGGCTGCGAGAGGCTTTGCGGTTTTTGTGCGGGTGGATGGGGAAAGCGGCTGCCTCCAAGTCCTTTGGTCGGAGCAGATGTTGGTACGACCAAATGTATCAGTAAAGTCACGTAGAAGGGAAATAATAAAATAATAAAAATAAAACATTTAATAATTCTCACGACATTTCGGCCACAATGCAAGCAGCCGTCCTCAGGTAAAGACCAGGTCTGACAGACGCTGTCTCCCCGACAGACCTGGTCTTCACCTGAGGACGGCTGCTTGCGTTGTGGCCGAAACGTCGTGAGAATTATTTTATTATGTTTTATTTTAATTATCTTATTATTTCCCTTCTACGTGACTTTGCCGAAAGAACCGAGAAGATGAATCCCTGCAGTCACGAAAGCTTTAAATCGAAATTCAAATATATCAGATTTATTTAAATGGCTAATAACAGTGCCTTATTTGATAACCCACTCATTTACAATGTGTTTGTTTATAATCGCACTTCACTGTTATTGGTCACGTAAAGAAATTGCAGCCACCAACTGAAATATCTGATCTCGGCGCATGGGGCTCTCGATGCGAGTTTAACCGTGCGAGCTCAAGTCGGCGGGACGCTGATGCCAGCACCGGCGTCGTGCAGCTGCTTTTAATGAAACGTAAATATAAGTTATTTATTATCGAGTAGTGAGTGCTGGAGATTTAACAATCTTTCCTTTCCACGATTTTGAGAGCATTGTCACAATTTGAATCGCGAATCAATTGTTTTGTTGTCCTTGTGAAGCTTGGAGTCTGCATTGGCTGCAGGGTTTCAGTTACCCAGTCACACCATACATACATGAATCGGAAATGTTTTCGCACAACTGTGTGTGTGTCATAATGATGGTAAGAATCTATTTTTAATTGACAAATAGTTACATGGGGTTGTCTGATGGGTTTTCGGGTTCTACTTCATGTTGGGCAAGATGTCCAATGTCTTCTGAGGAACTTCAGTTTTTCTTCAGTTCTCTGGCAACTTCTTTAGTTCTTCATTGCCTGAAGAAGCTCCGCACATGGCGGGAAACGGGCGTCATCCTGTACGCCACGCGGCACAAACCGACGGCACATCAGAGCTACAAAGCACAACTGCGAAATCCGACGTGATTGGTCACAACCCTATTAAGGGCCCTCTCCTGCAGACCGATTGGTCATGCTTTGGCGTAGAGGTTGGGCACTTATCTCTCGCCGGGTGATCGACGAGTGATCGCCGCTTGTTGACGGCTGCGGGGGTTCGCCGCAGGTACCTGCTAATCGACTGGCTGGCGGAGGTGGTGACCACCAAGGAGCTGTCGAGTGCGTGCCTGCACACGACGGTGCAGTGCCTCGATCGATACCTGCTGCAACGGCCGGTCGAGCGCTCAAAATTGCAGCTGCTGGGCATCGCGTGCATGGTCATCTGTTCACGGTGAGCGCGAGCGTGTGACGGACCGGTGAAACCCTCTGTGTGGGATCTCACACGCTGCCTCAAGGGCGAGGCTCGGGCCGTAGCTCTTGGATGGTCACCGTTTGTCCTTAAAAAAGCTCCTTTGAGGTGGGGAGGGAGGGCGGTTTGGGGGGAGGGGGTGGGGAAGTTTTCTTTATCCAAACTTGTGGCCTATTCCTCTGAAGAAGTGCTTAAATTTGGGATGGTTGTTATGCTGTTCTGTTGAGACCTAATTAGGGTGAATTTAATTGTTCATAAAACAACTTCCCAAATAAATTGTGTATAGCCCTGGGCGATTGCATCTTTTAAAATGTATATCCACAGGCAACGTGATTGTGTGAGCCAGCGAAGAAGTGATGGGGCATGGGTACACAAGCGTGGCAGGCACGTTGACCGACTGCCGCTTGCGCCTCTGGTCGTGTTCGTGCAGGTTCTTGTCTCAGGATATCCTCACGATACGCGAAGGCGTGTGGCTGACGGACAACACGTACAAATACGAGGACATGGTGCGCATGATGGGTGAGATCATCGCCGTGCTACGGGGACGCATCGTGGTAAGTTCAGCGCGCAGTCGCCAATCCTGTACTCCGGCGAGATTAGAAATGGGAGCGGCACGTGTTTGATGCTGCTAATTGTGTTGGTACCAGATGACTCTCTAGGCTTGGATGTGTCGCGTGCCGTTAATCAACATTTGACGATGTTCTGTTTTCTGTAAAAGTCCCCAGGGAACTAAAAAAAATGTTGATGGATAAACTCTGTAAATCAGAATTCAAATAGTAACATTAATCGAGGCTATATGGTGCCAGGCTATCCCAGCACTCGTTATTGTTGTAGGGATTTCGTTTTCCTTTAATTTACCCGCCGTTAGTACCGCGAGGTCTGTGCACAGTGGCCTTTGTGGTTATGCCGGTGGGTGAGACGATCAGGCCGAGCGGGGCACTGTTGCCTGCGACGGGCGGTGATGGTTCCCCGGTCCGCAGCGCTACCGCTCGGCCGACACGACAACTGCGTGCTTGTGTGCGTGGGAGCGTCTTGTCGGTTAGAGGGAGGACTTTTTAATTGGAGCGCGATCTCAAGTCAGCTGTACAGGGACTCAAAAAAGGGGTGGCATTTAATTACATTTCCAAAGTTTGTCGAACCGTGCTGATTGAAGAACTTAACCTTGTAGTCCGAGTCTATAATACGTGGTATTCAGGGTGATATCTGAGTACATTTCCAGAGGTTTTTGGTTCATTTGTGAATTCATTCCAATACGGATACTTCATTGCAGACGGCCGGTTTACTTTCCGCAAACAATCGGGCCTGAGTTAGGCCTCATGAGATAACCTCCGAATGCTGTGTCGTTTTCTCTCGGTACTTGTGCGAGTCCACGGGGCCAAAACGTTCCGTGAAGGGGGGATGACCTTTGCGTGACTCGGGTAAACAACTTATCGCCTCGTACGTAATGCTCCCGGGGCGGCCGCTGTAATCACGCCAGCCGCAACTATCGCCTCGCTTCCTCCTTCACTCTCGGCGCCCGCCGGTCTGATCCCCCCGCTAATGGTGGCCTAATTTCCAGAGGCACGGCAAGGAGAGAGAGAGAGCTGCGTGCAGGCGAGGCGGCGTTGAGAGAGGAGGAAATCCAAATGTCGCGGAAACGATCGGTGGTGCTATGTGCGCCGCCGGCCCGTGTGTTGTTGAGCGGCTCGGTCGGAAGTGTGTGCGCCGAGCGCTTGCTCGCTGAGCTCACCCACGTTGTCCGCGGAGGGTTTTGGCAGCGTTTTAGTGGCATTTTAAATTAATTCAGCTGAGATGATTCGCCCTGTGACCGAATCTTCCGGCATGCACGTACGTTGAACTTCTTTCGCGCCGTACGTAGCCAACCGTGCTTATCGGACGGAGGTTCTCGACCGTGTCTGATCTCGGAAGCCAAGCACGTTTCAGCGTGGATAGTGCTTTGATATGTGACCGCCCTGCACAGCAGGTTAGTATAGGCTTTGGGGCTATCTGTTGGGCAATGTAGTAGCATCAATTGATGTTTTGTACTTCTAATCGCTATGCACTCAAATGTCTGCGTTTGATTCCTGGTCATGGCGAGCATCGGTAGACCAGTGATGTCTGAACTGTTGCCACCCAACCTGACCGCCACCAACGTGAACCGACCATTGTGGTGACGTACGGTCACATGACCTCATTGACTCGCACGGTGTCGGGGATGAAATCAGTCCAGCAGTCGAGTACCAAATGTGTTCAAGTGTAATCAATCAGCGCGGGGTTTCCACCTTGAGTGTTGCATTTTTCAGACGACATTGACAGAATATGTTACCACCTTGAAATCACATTGTGTTTTAAAGTTTAACAAAACAAGGTGGTTGTTTGCAACAAAAATAATAATTAAATATCCTTGGTTTGAAAAACAACGCCTGGAGTGGTTTTTAAATGGCATAGATTTTTTTTTGCGTGCAATTATTTTAAAGTAAACAAGCTCTCTTGTAAATGCTGCCAGGCTGCTCGTGTTTCCTGCCATTACAACAATTACCCTTGTTTGTGTTTATCTTCTTGGAGATAAGGCCATTGATGTAAGCCCAGCTTTGCAAACTCTGATGTAATCGCTATTACCCAACAGCACATTCTGCAGGGAATTGCAACATTAAGGAGTTTTTTTTTTCACGTAAAAAGTCCATTACAGGAACCTCTACCACATTAAGGTAATGTGTGCGCAGGGCTCATTAAAAAAATAGGACCTTTTCTGGAGATTTTGCTCGTTCTGCAGTGGGACAGACAGGTGGCAGCATTTCTCCTTTTAAACAGTTGATGATGATATGCTTGACGGGAGGTACAGATTCTTACGTTACAGAAAACCGACTGGATATCGGCCTGCAATGCACCTAATCGGCAGTAGAATTCTCACGGGTCTGGTTTGTATTTCTGTTTTGTGGCAAAAACGGCAGTAATTCTGATTTGTACTTCACGCACGAGCCCCACCGGTGGCGCCGTGCGTGCGTGCGTGGGGCTGCTTGTGGGTGACCGGGCGGGCGTCCGACGCTGCCCTCTCGCTTGTTGTTTCACACTGCCTCCCGTGCGTGCCTCTTGTTCCGGGCGTGGGGCGTTATCACCCTGCCTCCTTCTTGACGTAACGGCGCAGGATGTCGTGTTGTGCCTGAGCAGCTGGATTGCCGGCACTGCGATAAGCGCCACCTCCGGCTTCGCTCGCGAGGGCCTCCTTGTTTGTGTTCTTTTTTTTGGGTTTCGGGGAAAATTACCGACGGCTTCGTTTGAATGCCGTTTTTATATTTGCCGTTCGTTGGACCGCTAACGATGCGGCAGGACTTGTCTGCGCCCAAAAGGCGAAAGTGTGTCACGGTGATGTCCTATTAAGATCAACGGAATTTCCTGGTGTGATTTTTTTTTTCCGACCCACCTTTTAAAAGCCACACATTTTTCCAAAAGGATTTGTGTGTCCCTAAGTAGGTTTGGTATGCGGGTACAAGGACCGCACTGCACACGCAACATTTCTATCCCGTAGCGTTTTATTTTGGTTGCACCCATCGAGTCTTCGATGAGTCAACTGTTAAAATCCTCCTCTGGTATAGAGGAGCACAGTTATTTATCATTGCTTCACCGCCTCAACAAGGTTCACGCTAATTGAATGTGATGTGAATAATGCAACCATATTGGTAGTTCATCGGCGGTTAATTAAGAATTGATTATAATACACTCACGGTGCATGCATCAAATGATTGTGCATATTGGCATCGGTCATAGTAGTTTTGATGATATAGTTTTGTGTAAACAAAAATACAACTTGCTTGGTTATAACAGAGAAATATTACCTTGAATCGTTAACCTTAATCGTAATGACTAGTAGATTATTGAGATTTAATCATTAATTGATTGTTTTATTTCTCTTCCTCAGTGGCTTTGTATTATGCATTTATTGAGTGTCAGAGTTTGTTTTTCATGCGGGTTGTCGAGTAAGCCCTGGAGCAAATATGCCTCAATTGACGAGTGCCATGAAATGGCGCCACCTAGCGACAAAGGCTCGTGTTTTGGTGGCATGCCTCATAAATTGGCGGTGGGGCGAGTGCGTATAGGAGGTGGGGCTTGTGCATGTAGGAGGTGGGGCTTGTGCTTATTGGCGGTGGGGGCTAGTGTTGGGTTGACTGAATGTGGTGCTTTTGCCGCATGTTGCTTGGCAGGCCCCCATGGTGCTGGAGTACGTGCGCGTGCTGCTGGCGCTGGAACCTCTGGACCCGCGCGCGAGCTGCACGCTGAGCTACGTGTGCGAGCTGTCGCTGCTCTTCACCTCGGTGACGGCATACTCGCCCGCGCACCTCGCCGCCAGCGCCTTCCTGCTCACGCGCATCCTGCACCGGCACGGTGAGGAGGGATGAGCCGCCCGTTCTCGCACCGCGAGGCTTGCACCAACACACTGGCGCACTCCTTGCACGCTGGGAACATCGTACTGTGGCCTCCCACAGTGATAAGTACACGCACATATGCACGTGTCTTACAGGGTGTGATCACCTGCCACACCCTGTAACATACTTGGTGGTGCAAGTGCTGTTTGCGAGCGTCTTTTTGAGGCTAGCACAGCACATGAGGGAGTTGGTGACCATCACCTCGGCCACCATTTTCTCCCTAATGCTGATGCTTACACACTTCACTAGGTACTAATTTTAAGGCTGAGTCAACCTAGGAGAGGTCCAGGACCACTTCATATATTTGTCGCCAGCTCTTGGCTTTGGGAGGGAATCGAACTCGGGTTGCAAGGTTGGTAGCACAGTGCGCTAACCACTACACTCCATTTCCCCACTGACACACATACACAGCTTAGAATGTGTGATGTTTCTCCACAGTGACATGCAGACCCCCCATTAAATATACGTGCTGTTCTTCCACAGTGACGCACACAGGTGCTTACAGAGAAATATCACCGAGGGCTTTCACTGCTGTCTTCCCAGCCAATCTGCAGGGAACTAAAACCAAACGTGGCCTCGTTCTGTGTTCCCTCCGCAGCCGTTCTCTGGAGCAAGAAACTCGTTGACTTCACGGGGTTTTTGCTGGAAGACCTCATCCCTTGCACACTGCTGCTGCACAAACAGTGGTGAGTGGCGCCACCGCCGAGGTTTTTTGCGCTTGTACTGCGTAGCCCTCGGGATGTGCTTTTGTGCTCAATGTTGTTCGGTCTTCCTCGCAGCGGCTTTTGGCTGGCCATCGAACAAAGACGGTTACCGCATTGCACGCTCTTCCTTCCGATATTAGGAAGCCACTGGAGCTTACGCACTTTTAAATCCAGATTGAAAACTTTTTTTCAGTACTGCTTTTTGTGTTTAGTTTGTTCTTCCCCCGCATCTCCGATTATCACGGTTGGCTACGTACGGTGTGGAATAAGTTAAACATACAGTGCACATGATGTCCGATGTTGAGCTCCGTGTGCTGGGAGATTATTCAGGAACTTAACGGTGCAGCGTACGTTCTCCCTCCGTTGACGATGGTGTTTAATGTAGGCCAGCCGATCGATGTTGGCTGTCGACGTGGAGCGAAGTGTTGCACCATGTCACCGAACGACACGCGGGCATAACTCGAAAGGGCATCGATCAGAGTGGCGTGTGTTTGTCCGAGTGAACGGAGGCGGTGTTTTTCACTCCGCGGTGAAATTCGCCTGCTGCAGCTGCTGACGCAGTCCTTTTTATCCTCCCCCCTCCTCCAGCTTCCTGGACGAGGTTCCCAAGGACCACAGGGAGGTGTCGCTCGTCGCTGTGAGGCAGAGGTTCTCCGACGATCGTTTCCAGCGAGTGAGCGAGGACAAGGTGAGAGCCGCCTCCCGTTTGTTACCCCTCGTCCGTTAATTCCATCTGTGTAGCGTCCCTGTTGGTTGGCCGTGTAACGGTTTGTCAACGCATGCGACGGACGCATCGAATTGCACGTGACGCAAGCGATAATTATTGATGATAGTTGGTAATTCCATGCGCACTTGGCATTGCGGCAAAGCGCGCATGGAGATTGTTGCAAATGAAATTGACGAATGCTCTTTTTTTGGGTCCGTTATCAAACTTTTGCGCGTTCTAACTGGCGTGCGGCGCCGTGCTCTTGCAGGTGCTGGACTACTCGGAGCTGTGCGCCGTGCTCGGCGTGAGGGCGGAGCCGCTCTGCCTGCTCCTGCCGAGCGTCTCCGCGCGGACTACCGAGTCCCTGCCCTTCCTCACCTCCCCCCCCCAGCGCAAACCCAAGAGGTGAACGTCACTTTTGGGAGAGAGATTCCCAGCAGACAGCAGCTCGCCACGGTGGCTGTGACACGTTGACGACCTTGCCCGGCGGACAGGAGGAGGTCATGGGTTCGATCCCGACCCTGACGCCTGTACATTTGGAAGTTTGCGTGTCTCTCTCTCTCTCTCACTATGGTTGCGTAGATTTTTCTCCGGGTCCTCCGGTTTTTCCATCCACACGTAGAAACATGCTTTTAGATTAATCAGCTGCTATTAATTTCCACATGATAAGCCACCTCACTAGGCTATCATTTGTGATAGCCAGGTTGCTTCTGATGAAGAGCATTATAGCTCAGTGGGCCTCACCTGGTACGATCATAGTTTTAGTTTATTATTACGGTTACTGTATAGGTTGGCCCTGGTAGTTCTCGGATGCGTTTTCCGGTTGTACCGTGCGATGTTCGGCCTGATGTCGGAAACGAGGCGTGGTAACAACCTGTAAACACGCCGGAGAGCGCCTTCACAAAGTGGACGTTGCAGATTGCTTGGTCCAATTATGTCGGCCGGGAGAGAATTTTTTCACTACATTGGCTTAAAGTCGTTACATTTATTGACAGCTACTTGTAAATGTTTCCACTGCCAGATCGAGGTCAACCGATGCTGTCGTTGAAGGCCAACCCACACTTGTCAGAGATTACTAGAAGCTAAATGTATATTTTTCCGTGTGAGTTTTTGTTGTTGCTATCCTTGAATCGGTCTTCACAGTTTAAAATCATCGATTAACCACAATCCGATGTGGGTATCGGTTTGTAGGCACGCTAATTGTGAACCTTGAATGTGTGTTGCCTTTTCGTCGTCAATGTCTTCATCGTTGGAAATGCTTAACGTCAAACTATATTCTTGGTTCTTTCGGTAAAGTCACGTAGACGCCCTTTACGCAGCAGTGGATTGACAAAGGAGCAGTTACACGTGGACACATTTTCCTTTTAAGCGCATTCCTCGGTTAGTTTCACACACACCGACAACGACCGCAGATCAACGACGGGGGGGAGGGGGGGGGGGCGTGAGTGTAAAGCACACGCACGGACACAGCTTTCGTGGTCGGGGCTCGCGACTCGAAACGGCCGCGTCTCGTTGTCTTTGCGGCAGGCGCCGAGAGGACTCTGAGCGCGAGAGCCTGGCCGCGACGCCCATCATGGAGCTGTCGTACCACGCCGAGGAGGAGGAGGGCGGTGGCGCCGAGTGGCCCGACGCGGGAGGCGAGCACAACGTGAACGTGGGATTCGACGACGACGATGCCCTGTCCACGCTGTGCGATGACGGTGAGACGGCACACCGGCGACGTGGGCCAAAACTGTCGTCCTGTACAAGCAGGTTTTCTACGTGGGGGGGAGGGGGCTGCTTGTGATGGACAGAATGACCCCCTGACCCTGCGGATTAAATGAGTCACAGACGGTTAATATTTTACAATGTAACGCGGTTTTATTTCAAATGAGTTGAGCAACTTTCCATGTTTACAAAACGGAAATGTTTCTCTTGAAACGCCAATTTCTGGTGTCGTTTTCTGTGATTAGGGCATTCTTTTCTTTACATCGGTGACCAGATTGTAGCCGTCTGCGAATGTAATGGTTTTCCATCACATTTAGCTGATTTAAAGTTAAATGTATTCACTGCATCCCGAATGTAGTTATTTGCCAAACTAAAGAGAACATGTACATTTTTAACCTACGTGTTTGTGTGTAGATCAGGATTTTTTGAAAGGACGTTGGCATTTTAATCTATTTTGTAGATTTTTGTGTTGTTACACTTTCTTCAAACAATGGATCTCGCTTGAATTCAAACAATTGAATCGTAAACCCATGAACAACTGTGCTCTGCTGCCTCTTCGTTTCAGCCGACCAGTGCTTCTTGGACGGGTCGATCAGTTCGGAGACGACGGATGTGCTGTCCAACGCCTTCTTGCTGCCCAGCGACTGCAGTAACATGGACGTAGACGACGACGACGATGATGACGACGACGACGACGAGGAGGAGACGGAGAACGTCTGCGAATCCCGTCACCTCTCGGAGGCTTGCGGCTTCCCGTTTGACGACACGGCGGCGCGCCCAGAGTGGGGAGCTTCCCGCCACTCTGAATGCTCCGCGCCTGGTGCGAGCACGCCCCCGTGGCTGCCGCCGCCGCCGCTGCCGCAGTGGCCATCGATGGCCGCCACGACCGCCCTCGGCCGCCCCCCCCCGTGCCCCTCGGACTCGATCTCCGATCCGTCGGGACGGAGCCGCGTCGCGGCGGTCGTCCCGGCGAACCCCGACGGCCCCTTCGCCTTCAGGACCATTTTGTGCAACAGCGGCCAAGGGGGCGGTGGGGAAGCGAGGCGCGGTGGCGAGCACAGGCAGCGGGCAAAGAGGAAGAACACGACAAACCACCTCGGGGTGGAGAACGCTGACGTTGCTTCCTAGCACGCGGAGGCGGGAGCGCCATGCCGGCGACGCGTAAACCAAAATTGTGTTGATGGTGTGTGTGCGTGCGTGTGCGCGTTTTCGATTAAATGAAAGTGCATTCAAAATAGTACAAGAGGCTGGCAGGAAACTTCACCTGGATTCGGAGAGCGTGACCTGTTTACAAATGTTTTTTTCTTTCTCAAAACCACCAGCGCGCACGTGTTTGGAAATCGTAGCTTTATTTTTTGTATGTATGTGCTCTGCGAGTCCAGTTGCATTTCATGTCATGCTGTTGGATAACTACATCTCAATAGGATCTGTTACGGCGCCAATGGTGTGCAAGCTAATGAGACCGCTGGTAGAATATCCAGTAGATCAGCACCTATAACCACTAAGTAAATTGACAGACTGCTTGCCTGCTCAGACCTGAAGATTTTTTTTTGCAACCGATGAAAAAAAAAAATTCAGAACCATTTTCCTTACACATTTACCGATCTTCATTTTTCTCATTGGAATTGAACGATTGGCACGTTTTTGCAAAGCCATTACGTTTTATTCCTCGACAAAAAACATCAACAGATCTGCACTGTGCCAATACTCAGGACAAACTTGTATGGGTGCAAGCGGTGGAGAGGGATATGGAGTCTTGCGTTTTGGGATGATAACACAATCTCAATGATCGTGTCTCCGGCTCCAGTTCTCGAACGTAGGGATCTGCCGAAGTTTACGATTAAACCTACTTGACGAAAGGGATGTGATGCTGTAACGCTTCAAATGGTTCAATGCGCTTGAAAATGTGAGCAAAATATGTAATGTGAACTATTAAACGTATTAAAGACTGCCCCTCCCCGAGAACATTGGGGATTTGAGCCATTGCTACTAATTGAAATAAATATATAGAGTGTACAGAAGTAAGAACTTAATCTGCAGAGCAATGCTGGTACCTCCTCCTGCACATGTTCCTGTCTTACAGATGAGCAAGGTTGAATTAATGGAGGTGCCTTTGCTGAGGTAGAGCCTAACTAACGTGTGTTGACCCTGTTGAAAGGGTAAGCTGAGAGCCTTCAACTAAGTGCCTTGAAATGATGAATCGTTTCCGTGTTTAACGGTCGAGGGGACGAAGTTGAATAATGTTGCGCTGCTCGGTAGGTCCGAGTGGCCACAATGGAAGTGCTACCTAGTGCCATTTGCATGAGGTTGAGCGAGTGACATTGCTGAAACCTTGCCACTCTTGAAGTTGCTTGGAGCTCTCATGTAAAGCATTGCATGTGTGCAATGAGAATTATGATGGTGTCTGCATCGGTGCAAGATGTCCATTTTCCAAAATGGTGTGTGTATATATATGGCCTCAACGTGCACGGAGCCTGGCACAAGCGTCGTGGTGACGCCACCGCCACTTTGTGGCGAATGGCGGCTGTTGTATATATGGGGTGCTGCGTTGGCCTTGGGCGCACCACTTCCTCTGGGCTTTTGTTTTCGGTTTGGAAAATAGTGTCATCTGGAGAAGTTAAGTCGTTTTTCTAATTTGAAAGTAACTTTTTTTGTTAACCTCTAAATATTCTCCCGATTGCATTTCGAGCTGGGTGAATGTTTAGCAAGATTTTTTTTTCCTCGCACAAAATCAATGCGTCCAATGTGTAATGTTACAATGTTGCATTCACCAAACCTGTGAAAGCATTTAATGGAATGGGCATGAGTCTCATGGGTGTTGCTGCTTGCGCTGGTAACGATGCCCTTGTTTTGGTATTTATGTTTTAGTATTTTTTTTTTACATGTCGAGTTTTTCAAGAAATGTTATTGTCTCCAGGTATTTAACATAGGCATCGATGTTCAAAGTCAATTTCCTTGTGACGTCCACAAAATAAAAAAGCACTGTTTGGTTTCTGTTTACTACTCGTGCTGTGAACAGCTGCTTCGGCTCAAGGACGATGGCCTCAGCAGTCACCGCAATCAGTCTGCCTAACAAGTAGACGTACACCGGGGAACCACGTGTGAGTCGGTCCGTGAACCCGGTGATTGGAAGTGCAAGTTTTATATACGATATTAAATGGGTGTATGTTATGAACTCTTGTTTTGAGCATCCTCGTATCGTGGTGACTCATTAAGTATTAACCCACACGCTGTCGTACTGGCAGGAAGTGCTCTGCTCTCTCTCAATGACTCAATCGTGTCACATCGCAAGGTGAAAATGTGCTTTGTCCGCATTGCTATATCAGCATTCGCTTGAAGATCACTTGCAAGTCCTAGAATGAGTTGTCCCCTTTTCGGCCTTGACTTTTGAACAACCCTTGTGAGTAAAATTTGGGGAATCCTGACTGAGCCTTTCATGGTTGTGCTGCCAAATGTATTGCGGTTTGAACTTTTTTTGTCGTGAATCTTGTCTGGCAGCTACACGCGGGTTAGTTGACAGCTGTGAATGAACTTGGTTGTGATGGGCCGTGCCTGCTGAGCAATTGTTTGGGGGTCGTCTCCCACCTCATTAGCCGTTGATGCGGCTGCAAAAGGAAACTACCTCTTTGTGTGGGGGTCTTCTGCGCAGAGGAACCTGTTTCAAGAGTGAAACTTTGTGAGGCGATTCTGCTTTCACAGTCGTGCACAAGCCCAACAACATGCCACCGGTTTGATGAAAAACATTCAATTGTCACATCTGGCTATGCGAACACTTTATTGTTTGGCATACCTAGATGATCTTACCCAAATTAAACCAGTTATGAATCTTTATAATTGGCCGTGAACACCTACGTGTGATATAAACAAACACGTAAAAAAATAGACATGTTTGTCCATAACGTCTTAAAAGTACAACTATTTAGTCGTTTGTGTTGTGGGCAATGGGCCATCTCCGTCGGACACTGAGGGGCCAGAGTGATAGTCGGGTCATGGTTAGAGTCTGCACTCTACACCATGGGGTCTGAACCTTAATTTAACATCAACAATTTTTCCTGATGAACAATTTTAAATTGGCATATGAATTGTTATCTCATTTTAGATATCGTCTAACAGACAAGCTTAACGGAAAATATTTCCACATACTAATTTGTATTCAAAGTTAAATTACAAAATGTTTCTGCTATATGGCATTCTAGGTAGTCATGTTGAACATGGTTTAGATAATTACAAGCATAATCAGTCATCCTTAACCCAATTATTATGAGCAAAGACTCAATTATTTATATGATAAGTGGGCCTAGGAGAGAGTCACAAAGTGGGTTATACTCGTGGATTTGTGAACCACACTGCAGCAGGGCTACCCACAATGCAAAGTGCCAGCAACATCATTGGCCCGTTTAAAAAACGTGAGAACGATGAGTTGCAGGAGCTTACGGGAGTCGTACAGCTTGAAACCTTCAGCTTGAAACGTTGATCATCGCAGATGTATTACAATGCGGTGGATTATGATGACCTGTTGGATAGTGAGTTCTGCGGTTTGCCGTGCTGTTAACTCTGTTTTGTCGGGAATGATGCCATATTCTCCTGTGAAATATACAATCGCCGAAACAGTCATGGCTGTTTTGGAGCAGGCCATGTGGTGGGTGTCTTGATATCGGCAACGTTTAGAAAGGCGCAGTGCTTGGGTAGAGAAGAGAACTGAAGGTGCCTTCCTGAATCGGTATTTAGGTGTTGGGGTGGCAGCACTCAACACGCTGTATGCTGAGACCCTCACCAGAACAAGCGGATTGAGGAACGAACTAAGTTTGGCTCCTCCAACGTTGCATTTTCTTCCAGTGCCGGGTTTTTATCGCGATGAATTTAACCGTGAACATTTGGGAAAGTAACAATGTGTCCTTGTTGATGGTGAATTCCGGATGAAATCACGCAATTACCTTTAGTGGCGTGTATGTAGCTTAATTTTATTACGTCTTTAACATTTCGCGTTAAATGCATTGCAGCATTATTTTTGGTGTTTCAGTATTGAAGGGAATGACTCCAAATCGGTTTAGAGATGTTTTAAGTACAAATTTTGCTGGTGATCAAGTATTAGTCTCAAAGAATTGAATGGCCGCTTTGTTTTGCCATTACAAAGAAATGAGAAGTGATTCTGATCAGTGATTACATGAATACAGTTTTATAAATTATCAGCACTTGTTTTTTCCAATGCTTGGTGCTTGATAGTTTCATGTGAACCCTACACGGTACGGTTGATTGTACGAATCACATTTTGTTGTAGATGCAGAAGCATAATTTGGGTGAAGATTGCGTCGCAAATGAAATTATACATTTATTAGACCCATTGCTGTTAGTTTCTGTTTTACCAAATTTGCGAGCAAACGGAGATTTCTCTCCTCCTTGCTCGGTTATCTTTCGAAAGGAACGAAAACATTTATTGGTCATGCTTTGCTCGATAGACAATGTTGCTTTTGGGAGGCAGCTTCGTGCACTCGTTTCTGCTGAGAGCATTTAAATGCAGTATTTATTGGGTGCTTGCAAGTGTCGGGGAGAGTGGCAAAGATATACAAAGCTTAGAATTAAAACGGTACTTATTTACCCCGGTGTAAATGTTATCTCAAACCACAACAGCGATAAATGTATCTTAAACATTGACTTTATTTTCCCATTGGACAACTGCCAGGGACTTAACTGAAGCTGCAAATGCCACTTGAACAAATGTTAATGTTTCACAATTGTTATTTGAGTCTCACCACTGGTGTTTGCCATATGGGGATGAATTACATCTTATGCAAAGCTTGAGAAAGAGCTGAAACAGCATGTTTACATGTTTAAATTACAAATGTATGATTTGAGTGTGTGATAATGCAGTTGAGGGCAGTGCTTGGTTGCGGACATGGGAAGTTTTATAGCCGAGTGTGTAATTTACCATAATATAGTTGTACTTTTAAAAGTACAATAAGTTGCAAGAGGAGAAAACATAAGTTGTTATTTGAAAAAACAGAACTGATGCAGAGGATAATAAAATCTAACTTAGTGCCTTTTTAAATGTCACGACGAAAATAATAATTGGTCGCATGTAACAAATTATCTGCGTGTTTTATGTGGGATTTTGTACATTGAATCATAAACTGCTGTAAAGAACATTGCTGTGCCTTGGCTGCTCGTCATTTTGTTGGCCCATGATGATTTGATTGCAGGTTCAGCCCCAGCAGTCTGTAAATATTCCACGGGGTATACAATGACCTCTTGACGGGTTGATAAACTGGTAACATTTGGCGTTATGGTTTGTAACTATACAGTGTGTGCAATTGCATTGTGCTTTCAATAACATAAAAAAATGCTAAATGTATATCATTGCAAAAAGACAATTTTGACGCATCTTAGAAATACGGTACAGTACATTTTTAGCCTCTGCCCAGGAAAATCCATTGACTGGATGTTTTGAGGAGGGCCCTGCATTTGGATGTTTGGCCAAGTTCAGTATTGCTGATGGTAGGAAAGTCACGCACTCGACAGTAGCGTTCTCCGTTTCGAGGCCCATGGGCCACTGGCGGCCTCTGGTGGCCTTTCGTGCGGCCCCTGACAATACACAGCACGTGACAACGCCACCACCATCATCATCATCGTGCTGCTTCTGTCAAACGCAACAATGGTCTCAAATGTGTGGCGTCCTTCGCACTGCTGATGTCTTGGTTCTTTCGGTAAAGTCACGTAGAATGGAAATAATAAAAATAAAACAATAAAATAATTCTCACGACGTTTCGGCCACAACGCAAGCAGCCGTCCTCAAGTGGAGAGCAGGTCTGTCGAGAAGACAGTCTGAATGTATTTCAGACGTGAGAATTATATTATGTTTTATTATTATTTTATTATTTCCATTCTACGTGACTTTACCGAAAGAACCAAGAAGATGAATCCCTGCAGTCACGAAAGCATTAAATTGCTGATGTCTTATCGGCGAAAGTGCCCCCCCCCCCTCTGGGAAATTAGTGACGAACGCTGCTCTACACTCGAGCTCAGAAACATTGTTGCTGTACTGCCGTCCCAACCTGATATTATCCTCAGGCAGTCGCCCAGCTAAGGGCTCACCAGACTCGAGCCTGCCTCGTTGCTGAGATCCAACAGGGACGGGCACAGTGCGGAAACAATTTTGGTATCCTAAAAAAAACTCTTTGAAAGTGTTTTTATTCGACTTGTGATATCACACGCGCCAGCACGCGCGCACGTTTTTGCTCGCGTTGAACGACATTTGCACTTCCTGGTGAACGTGCATTTGACCTCCAATATCAGGTCATTGAAATATGAGAAATAGTTTGAACGTGAACAGTGCAACTTTTCACTCGAGTATCACATTGTCGTGTTGCTGACATTTTGTCCAAATGGGGGGGTGGGGGGGGGTCTGCTTGCTTCGAATCTGCTTATGACAAGTGCCCTTGCGGTTACAGAATGTGCGCGTTAAAATAAGACACTTGGGACAAAGTCAAACATTCCCCCCCCCTCGCTTCAAGTTACCGATTAGTGCGGCCAAGATGCTTTACGGCGACGGCTACGTAGTGTCAGCGGGCCGGATGTGGTCGACAATGTCAGATAAATAACAAGCTTAGCAGCAGTAATCGACGGACGTTTATTAACGAGGTTCTACGATTAATCTAACAGTGCTGTTTGTTGCTGGCTGCGTTGGGCCCTTTTTTTTACACGCTTTTATTTAACTCACTTTGTTGTATCCTCATGTTGTAACCCAATATTACCTACTTCCCAATGTGGTATCGACTGCAAACTTGGTATACTTATGTCATACTGATGACAATATATTCGATCATAATTTTGTTTTAAACAATCTTTTTTATATGTTATGTTTCAGCTAGGGTCTAATTGTTCACGCTCAACTAACGTTGGCTGTAGTTGCCCACAGTCCCTTCCGTTGTGGCAAGCCTCGGGGCCACTTCCTGGAGTCGTGGAGTTCTTCCATTACTAGTCAATTTCATAAAAGCGTGTTTAAAAAAAAGTTTTTTAAAATATATATTATTTGGCCTGTGCTCAGCAAGTGATGTAACGCACAAACACGCACACGCATTGGCATTTTCCACGTCTTGGACATCACCAACAGAATATTGTCTTTTCAACTGATTGGTCCACACCAGAGACAGCTTTCTTTTGAGCCTCGTCTTAGTTTGGTGTTTTAACATCTTAACAGCTCTTCTCATATTTTGGTACTGGCAAAGGAGGTCCCATGATGTAGATTCTCAACCCGAGCTCTCAATACTCACCACGCACCCACAATACCACCCACCACAACACCACCCACCACAACACCCATCCACAACACCACCCACCCACAACACCACCCACCCACAACACCACCCACCCACAACACCACCCACCACAACACCACCCACCACACCACCCACCCACAACACCACCCACCCACAACACCACCCACCCACAACACCACCCACCACCACCCACAACACCATCCACAACACCACCCACCCTCAACACCACCCACCCACAACACCACCCACCCTCAACACCACCCACCCACAACACCACCCACCCACAACACCACCCACCCACAACACCACCCACCCACAACACCACCCACCACAACGCCACTCACCCACAACAACACCCACCACCACCCACAACACCACCCACCCACAACACCATCCACAACACCACCCACCCACAACACCACCCACCACCACCCACAACACCACCCACCCACAACACCATCCACAACGCCACTCACCCTCAACACCACCCACCACCCCGCCCACAACACCACCCACAACACCATCCACCACAACACCACCCACCCACCTCACTCACCCACCCACCACCCCGCCCACAACACCACTCACCACAACCCCGCCCACAACACCACCCACCACCCCGCCCACCGAGGCACCACCCGGCCCCAGTGACGGGCTCTGTGGATCCGGGTCCCCGCGTCAGCTGATCGCGCCCGGGGCAGGCGGGCGATAAGCGACACCCGAAACCACAACAACAACAACAACAACCACAACAACAATCACCACAACAACAACCACCACAACAATAACAACAGCGACAACAACAACCACCACCACAACAACAGCAACCACCACCACCCCACGAAGCCGGGGCCTGTGGGAACAAAGCTGGGTTCGCTGGGGCCGGCGTCTCGCATGGCGGGCGGCTAGGAGCGGGGGAGACAAAGGCGGACCGTGGCGACATCGCCCCCCGCTCTGTAACGCGCTGCCGCCACGGCGGTGAAGCAGGAGAAGCAGCAGCAGCAGGGGCAGCAGGGGCAGCAGCAGGAGGGGAAGCAGGAGGTGAGTGTGATTCGGCGCTGTTGTGTTCAGGTCACAGGCGACGTCGCGGGGTGACTGAGGAGGAGGAGGCGGCGTTGTTTGTGGGCTCTGCGTGAAGAGGCCAATGCTGCCCCTCCTGCTACTGCTGCTTCTCCTACTGCCCCTGCTGCCCCTGCTGCCGCTTGTGGTGGCGAGGGGGTGGAGGAGGAGGGAGACGCGGGGACACAGAGAGAGCGGCTCGCTTCGTCGTCCACGACATCGCAGGCGTCGTGCACGACGCGGCCTCCTCCTCGCCACTGACACTGCTACTACTACTCGTTTAACAACAACAACAATACTACTGTACTACCACTACTGTACTAGTACTACGACTGTACTAGTACTGACACTGCTACTACTGTACTACTACTGTACTACTACTGTACTACTACTGACACTACTACTGGTTTAACAACAACACTACTACTGTACTGCTACTACTGTACTGCTACTGTACTACTACTACTGTACTAGTACTAGAGTCAGTGGGTGTTGGTCACTCCCGGCGTTGAAGCTCTCCGCGTTATATTTACATTTGCTCAGGGCTGGGAGGCTCGTTTTAACCATACTTCACCGCGCTGGTCAGTGTGTGTGGGGTGGGGGGTCCACACATCGCTTGCCACTGATGGTGGCCGGGAGTCGAACTCTGCTGGCCTGGCTCGTAGGCCAGGGCGCTAGCCACATTGCGTTGCGTAACAATGTGTAGGGTGGTCCAGATGTCTCGTTACCCCCCTCCACCTCCCAATATAATCATCTTATAAGCAAGTGGGGGGGGGGGGGGTCACAAGACATCTGGACTGCTGCCCTGTTGTAGGGCAGTGCATGTCACTACACACTGTACGGTGCCGGGTCCCAGCTGTGCCGGTCGCCGTGTTGACGACTCAGCCACAGTTCGCTGTCACGCCGCGGTGGTGTCCTTCATCACGCCGTGGACACACTCATACAGCAGCAGCAGTGATGGTGGTGGTGATGATGGTGGTGATGATGGTGATGATGGTGGTGGTGATGGTGGTGATGGTGGTGGTGATGATGATGATGGTGGTGATGATGGTGGTGGTGGTGATGATGGTGGTGGTGGTGGTGATGGTGGTGGTGATGATGGTGGTGGTGATGATGGTGGTAATGGTGATGATGGTGGTAATGGTGGTGATGGTGGTAATGGTGGTGATGATGGTGGTGATGGTGATGATGGTGGGCACATTGCTCGCTACTGCTGCTGCTACACAGCCGTGCCCTGCACTCTGCTGCAGGGCACTGAGTGGGTGAGCTCTTGTGGGACAGGACGCCGTCGTGGCAAGCTGGACAAAGGCGTTGTGTTGTGTGTGCTGTGTTGTGTATGCTGTGTTGTGTATGCTGTGTTGTATGTGCTGTGATGTGTGTGCTGTGTTGTGTGTGCTGTGTTGTGTGTGCTGTGTTGTATGTGCTGTGTTGTGTGTGTTGTGTTGCTCAGGTTGTGTTGTGTCTGTTGTGTGTTGTGTCTGTTGTGTTGCCCAGGTTGTGTGTTGTCGGAATGTGATGTAGTTAATGATGTTGATGTAGTTGTTGATGTAGTTAATGATGGTGATGTACTTATTGATGGTGATGTAGTTAATGATGGTGATGTAGTAACCAATTGTTGTTCAACTCCTGTTTGTCGTCTAGCATCTGCTGCTCGGGCCTTATTTGGAAGTCTTCAACACAACAAGAGTCCAGACGTGACCAGCATGGCCAGACTGTGGCAGCAGTTTGGGTTACTGCTGTGGAAGAACTATGTACTGCAGGTAAGGTGGCTCGTGGCAATGTGTGTGTCTCATGGGCAGCACTTTCGCTCTTCGTGGGCGGTGAATATTGTTCACGTGCTTTGTGCGGTTTTCCGTCGCTTCAACAGACCCCCCCCCCCCCAAAAAAAAAACCCCGAAATATTTGCACAGTCAGCCGAGGTCGACCAAAACTGCGGCGTTGCGTCCGCCGATAAAGTTCGGCACAATAGCGCCGGTTCTCGGTACAGAGCGATTTCTGTCACTCGAACACAGAATTCTCCGCACTGTCAGGGTCAAACCCATACAGGTGGATACCCTAAGTGTGTGTGTTCGAGTTAATTTTGTATTTACCAAGTGAGACCTCAAGAGACACCAGGATAGTCGTATTTACAAGAGGCATGCAGGAATTATTGGTTAATGCAGTACAGCACGTGTACTGCCGCTGTGTGTGTGTGTGGTTAATGCAGTACGGCACGTGTACTGCCGCTGTGTGTGTGTGTGGTTAATGCAGTACGGCACGTGTACTGCCGCTGTGTGTGTGTGTGGTTAATGCAGTACGGCACGTGTACTGCCGCTGCGTGTGTGTGTGTGTGGTTAATGCAGTACAGCACGTGTACTGCCGCTGTGTGTGTGTGTGGTTAATGCAGTACGGCACGTGTACTGCCGCTGTGTGTGTGTGTGGTTAACAATTTCCCCCCGTGGTTTATGGTTAATGTGGCTCTGTACAGCACTTGCAGTGTCTGTTTGGTTCGTGTGGCGCAGATCCTGTGCTGTGGTGTGTGTGGTTAACGTGACGGCACGTGTGCTGTGGTGTGTGTGGTTAACGTGACGGCACGTGTGCTGTGGTGTGGGTGGTTAACGTGACGGCACGTGTGCTGTGGTGTGGGTGGTTAACGTGACGGCACGTGTGCTGTGGTGTGGGTGGTTAACGTGACGGCACGTGTGCTGTGGTGTGTGTGGTTAACGTGACGGCACGTGTACCCGTCGTGCGTGTCTGTGTGTGGCAAAGGAGTGGTGGCGGAGTGGGCAGTTGTTCACACTCGGGAACAACAACAACAACTTTGGTCATTGGTATCTGCCCCTGCGTTTCCCGTCCTCAAGATCATGCCAGCCCAACAATAATCACCTGCTATTGTATGTCAACGCCATCACTGTGGTGTCAAAGGTGGCCAGGTGGTGCAGTATTGGCCACACACCACCCCCTCTCCTTCGTGTGCTGTGCCAGCCTTAATAGGTGCTCGCTGACACCAATTGACACGTCTGTATGGGTTCAATGGAGTGGCTTTGTTCGGTTGACACAAAGGCGGTGTCGGGTTCCCACTGTAGCATCGTGCCCCACCACCACACTGGCTGCGTTTGTGTTGGACGTCGAAGACGCGCAAGTTGCCCGTACTATAGTTTGGTTAAGCTGAGATGTTATGTAATTATAATTACATCAGTACTTGCTCCTTGTTAGGGTGTGTTGTGTGCTTGTGAGACGGAGTTCATGGGGGTCACATGACACATTTGTTGGTACCATTAGAGAAGGAAGAACGTAAGTTTTGCCAAATGATTACATCTCGAGTAAAAGTGAATTATGCAACAACACACTTCACTTGTATTAGCCATATACACAAACTGGTATCAACTAAATGTTTACTACCTTTCGTGGAACCAAGTTCTGTTCTGGGATTTCTGTACAGTGTACACCGAAGAATACTAGAGATTGATAAAAACAACAAAGACGCCACCTTGGAGTAATATATAAGGAATATTATGGGGTGTACAGTGACCGGTTCCTGCCAGAGGAATGTGGAATTGTCAACATTGCAGACGGAGATTAGGCTGCCCTATGCCGGCTTGGCTTTGTTTTTAGTTTTTCTGGAAGAGAGGACTGAGCCCTTTTCGCGTCACGCCCGGGATCGCAACTCCCCATGAGGGTAGGAGTCACCGCACATTGAATCTTCGTGTCACGGTGGCCCAGCGCATTCTGTCCCAACTAACTCGTAACAGTTCAACACGTCGTAGGCTTTCTCGACCAAAATTATCCATAATAGTGTTTTTTTTGGGGGGTTAGATCCCGTAAATACAAATGTGTCGGTGAATCCCGCAGCCAATTCATGAGGTTTGTCACATCAACAAAACGTGCCAATTGGTTACTCGTTCAGCACACCCCCGAATGTGTTGGAGAGTAAACCCACAACATTTACAATTCGAGTACTCTGATGTTTTGCTAAGGGTAATGATCAACTTGTGAAAAGCAACAATGCCCTCGTGAAAATGTATAAAGTTTAATCATCAACTAAAGATGCACTGAGTTAACAGATAAACGAGATGTTCTCATTTTCGAATTGCAATAGGAATAAAAGCTGCCATGCCACACTAACTCACATCGACCAATCCACTGCTGGATGAAGCCTCTTAAATGTTTGCACTGTTTTCTGTTCAGCGCCTTGAGGTGCAAGTCTAAACTAAAACGAAACTAAACTTGTTATTTTACCAGGTTAGGCCTACTGAGCTGTACAGCTCTTTGTTTAGAAGTGACCTGGCCACATATGATAGCTCAACGAAGTGGCTTATCACGTGGACATTTCTATCAGCCAAATACTCTAAACGCATGTTAATAAATGTGGAGGGAAAACCGGAGGACCCGGAGAAAAATCCACGCGACTGTGAGGAGAGAGAGAGAGACACGCAAACTCCAAATATAGAGCAGCAGATCATCAGGGTCTGGATCGAACCCCACGACCTGCCGCATACCAGGCGAGGTAGTTAACATCTCGTCACCGCATTTACACGCTCCGTGAATCTAAACGTTATCGCGTGATGATGGCCCACACTAACAGGGTACAAAGCACCCATTTTCGAATCCGGTAATTTTGGATTAAGAGTGAGAAGTACCGTTGCACAACAAAAGGGCTGCTAATCTTTCGCGAAGTTCAAGTGGATTCCACATTGGAATATCGTTGCCAAGTTCGGGTTGGAGTTGTCGCTGTTTTATATGCTCGGTGGTCTAGTCCAAAGCCAAACAAGTTGGTATTGATAAGGCGCTGACTGGCTGTCTGCAGTCCCTGCATCTCTGTTCGGTTTACCCCATCACCACGCTTCGCTGTAGGCGTACAATGAGCGAAGGCTTACGGTATTTGTCCCGATTATATTTTAAGGAAAAAATGAAGGGGGGGCATCTTGCAGTCCGCGGGCTGTGTGTTTTCACGTTTGTATAGTACCAACAACACCCAATACCTCGCACTGAACGCAATATGTGGACCGCAGTATGTGAACTACACGTCACATTTCAGTTGTAAGCGTAGGAATGCGCGTAGCGATTTTGTTTGCACAGCTTGAGTTCGCATGATGGGACAAACTCATGGGTGCACATTGGTGAAGGAGCGGTCATTTGATTCTCGGGGCCCGTTGGCGGTCGTTCGGCAGCGTGCACCGATAAGCTTTAATTTGTTTTGGAATAGTTTACTAAAGATTCTCGTTGAGAATGTTTCTGTTTTTCTTTTCTCCTTTGAAGCTGTTATTTTTTTTTTAATTGGAAGTTTTTGTACAGTAGTTCACAGTAACATTTATATGCGGAAGCCTCTGGTTAATGATTACCCCCATAAGTTGGCAATAAAGCGATTTGTTTTTATTTTGTTATTTTGGTGATCTAGGCTGCTCTTGCATTGAGACTTATCCTGGTCTCTTTCTCACCTGGTTAAATAAATTAACTTGAAACCGCAAACTTGGGGCCGTCGAAATTGGAGGCTGATTGACCCCAAGACCTAAACCTTATCTGCAGTCCATGGTCAAAGCACGGGGAATGTTCATTGCGGTCATAAAAAGTGCAAGGTGTTAGTTAGAACAGTAATAGATTAGTGGTTGGCAGCTAAAGTTTTTGTTTTAAGCGGGAGGCTTGTGTTACGCAAATACATCAACAGCCTCAGACCGTCTTCTTGGTTCTTTCGGTAAAGTCACGTAGAAGGGAAGTAATAAAATAATAAAAATAAAATATAATAAAATAATTCTCACGACGTTTCGGCCACAACGCAAGCAGCCGTCCTCATGTGAAACCAGGTCAGCGTCGCCTCGACTTCCCTTCTACGAAGTCGAGGCGACAGCGTCGCCTCGACTTCCCTTCTACGTGACTTTACCGAAAGAACCAAGAAGATGAATCCCTGCAGTCACGAAAGCTTTAAATCGAAATTTAGCCTCGGACCGGTTCTCGAGTACAAAACGGTAGAAACGCACAGACACGAGACAAATTGCAAGCACAATGTGTAACATCAAAATCATCTGTATCCTCCAGTGTTGCAGGAGGATATACAACTACAAGGGTAATTCTACGATTTTGGACGCACATTGGAGACGCTTAAAATCTGTGGGTCATCGTTAGTGTAAGTGGGAATATTTCATCAGCCGTCTCGGACTGTCATTCGGAGAGAAATAATTTGTTCACCTTCTGCTCATAAAAACATCACGGTGTCAGGCGTGCCCAGACAAACTGACCTTTTCCCATCCATGCTGGGATGGCGATGGAGTGCATTCGGTTCCGCATGTGTGTGTGTGTCAGACCATTCTCGCGGTCCATAAATAAGCCATAATTTCCAAAAAACCCTGGATACTTTCTTTCAAAGTGATAGGCCTTGAGGTCTACTTGCTGGAACTTGTCCGCAAGTCGCTGTTCGTGTTTTCGTGACCTCCCTATTGGCCAGGTCAGAGGTGTCTCCTAAAACTTGCTGCGACATTGGGGGTGTCGTGTGGGGCAGAGAAGCCACCTTAATAAAAACACGCTGTGTAAGACTTCAAAATGTGTCGGCGTTTATGGTCTGTCTGCAAAGACTCATAGAATAAGGTCGGAGCAGCTTGACACACACACACACGCACACACACACACACGTGTGACGTGTGACGTGTGCAGCCAAAGGTCAGTGAGTCGGATCGCGATTTTATTTGTTGATTTGTGTTTGGGAGGCGATTAGTTCCTTCTCATTTCAAAGCTGCTTAAAAGACGTTTGTTTTTCGTATGGTTTTATTGATCAAGCTCAAACTACTTTCGGATTGCAGTTCATTCATCATGAACACCTTCATGGATATAATATATCGAGCAAACTTGATAGGCATTAGAAGTTGGCTTTCATAGCCGATGATTAATATCCTTACAAAGCTCTACTTTTTAATTCACGCAGTTGCTGATGTGTGATGCGTGTTGTGCATTGCATGATGCGGGGTGAGTGGTGCCTTCTACATGGTATGTAGCGTACGGTACCTGGTGTGCGGAGTGGACCACATGCTGCATGGCACGTGCTGCAGGCTGTGTGGAGCATAGTGCGCGAGGCCTGACACACAGCATGTGGTGCAGAATGCATGTGTGTACGTATGTTGAACTTCTTTCGCACTGTGCGTCGCCAACCGTGATAATCGTCAAGGAGCGTAAACCATCATCACGTGGACTCCGGTCATCCTCGCAGCAGCGGCTTTTGGCTAACCGTCGAACAAAGCTTGTCACCGCATCGCGCACTTTCAGATGCGCTTTTGTGGCCGTCTGGAACGTTCTTCTTTCCGATATTAGGACGCCACTGGATCTATGCACTTCTAAATCTAGATGGACAAAATCATTTCTTGAGAACTGCTTTTTGTGTTTAGTTTGTTGTCCTTCTGCCGCACCTCTGATTATTGTGGTTGGCGACGGATGGTGAGAAACAAGTTCAACATACGTACGTGGCATAATCGAAGGTGCATGGCGCGTGGCACACCGCGCTTGGTTTACGTCGCATGCAATGCGGTGCGTGTTCGTGTGTGTGGCGCGTGTTGCGTGAGCAGAAGCGCCAGGTGCTGGTGACGCTGGTGGAGCTGGCTCTGCCGGCGCTCTTCGCCGCCATTCTGATCGCGATCCGGCAGCGCGTGCCCGAGTCGTCGCACCCCAACGCGACCATCTACTCGCCGCTGTCCTTGTCGCACCTGCCCGAGAGCCTCATGCGGCTCCACTATTATCAGTTCCCCGAGTTCCGCGACAAGGGCTGGTTCCTGGCGTTCACCCCAGCCAACGTGACGGCCGTCCACGATGTCGCAGAGCGCGTCCAGAGAGCCGCCACCGGCACGCTCACAGGTGCGCCTGCTCTGTGAACGCGCGGCCGCCCCCCCCCCCCATCCGCCCCCCATCTGCCCCCCACCTGCCCCCCTGGCAAGATGAGTCCAATCGGAAGCAAAGTAGAAAGTAGGCGCTTGAAGCATAGGATTTTGGCGGTCTGGGTTTGCGTCTGTACCCGGTGCAACGTAGAAAAGGGAACGATTAACGAGTGCGCGCCGTGATGCGTGAGCGCCCGCTTGACTCGGTGTGCCGCGCGTCTCTCCGCAGCGCTGCCGTTCGATTCGGAGGCTGAGCTGCTGGCCTTCATCAAAGCGGACAATAGGTCGGCGGAGAACGTCCTGGCAGCGATGGTGTTTGAGAATCGCTTCGCCCACGCCGATGACCCGCTGCCGGAGAAGGTGAGCATGCGCCAGGAGTGGCCCGTTAGCGTCGGTCGCCTATCCCTAATTAAACTAAAACTAATGTATATTTTTTCCTTTCCCTTTGCCAAGTAAGGCCCACTGAGCTATTTTAGCTCTTTTATTCAGATGCGACCTGGTCACAAGTGACTCAACGAATTGGCTCGCGTATCATGCGGACATTTATGAGCAGCCTAATGATCAGAAGGACACACGTGTTGATTTTCAATGTAACGGTGCCACGCGGTTCTGTGCATCGCCTCCCCAGGTGACGTACTCGCTCCGCTTCAAGTACAGCCCGCGCAACGCGCCTCTCGACGAACAGAGCCAACTCAACCCCAACAGGGACAACGACTGGATCACCATCTTCCTCTTCCCCCTGTTCCAGCTGCCGGGCCCGAGGGAGAGACACATGAAGGATGGTGGCACGCCAGGTGGGGTGGCGGCCTTCGTCAGTCAGGCGGTCGGTTTAGCAGTCAGTCGGTTAATTGTTGAGTTCGTGAATAAATTGGTCGGTCCTTTCAACGAATCAATTGATTGGTTGGTTAATCGATGAATTAGTTGCTCATGCAATTCATCGGTTCTTTAATCAATGGATTAACAAGTCATTCAACCAATTAACCTGGAAAACAATTGATCTTACTTGGACTGAATCAGTCAATGATTCAGACAATCATTCAATAATGCAATCAATCAATAAAAGAATGAGTCAGTGAATCAAGCAATCAATTGGTCAGTCACGTAATAGGTCGGCTTAGTCAGCGAGCCACACCGCCGAAATATGACGCGTATAATGTGACGAGGTTTTTTGTAAGCCCCGCTCGTGGCGGCCGGCGGTGGTGAGTCTACAAGCAGCTCACCTCAGCGGGTGCTGGTCGACCGAGCGTACCACAGCATCACCGTGGAAACGATGGCAAGGTACGGCCTGTGCCTGCGAAAGTTACAGCGACGCCTTCTTGACCCCCCCCCCCGCCGTTGCTGGCCTGCCAGGTTACTACCGCGAGGGCTTCCTTGCGACGCAGCGCTTCATCGACGAGGCCATCACGGCGGCGGCGGCGCAGCGGCTCGGCCGTGCGGCCCCCTGGGTGGCCGTGGAGGTGCAGCGCTTCCCGTACCCGCCGTACCGCGACGACATCTTCATCCTCGCCATCCAGACGCAGCTGCCGCTGCTCCTCATGCTGAGCTTTGTGTACACGGCGCTGAACATCGTGCGCACGCTGGTGCACGAGAAGGAGAGCAAGCTCAAGGTGGGTAGGGGGGGGGGTGAGCGGCGTTGGGGTGTTGGGGTGGTCGCGGCTCGGCGAAGTCGAGGATCGGAGGGAGTGCGGCGAGTAATGGCGCCCAGATTGCGCCAGCCGGTTAAAGATTCATTTTTGTAGGTTGTCGGCCGTTTATGCAAAGACGTCAAAATAATGTAATCGCGTTACTTTTAGGCTCGTGGAGCGTTTCGAACGAGGATTAAAGAACTAAATAGATCTAGAAAAGATAAAAATGAGAGGGTGAAAATGGGAAAAAAAGAATCGATTATTGAATTGCTACCCCTCAATGGTGACGATTCATCAACCGCGTTGTGATAATTCGTTAAAATAAAGTGTTCAGCAATCAATTATTGTTAATAATGTCGCGAGTGTGGCGCCTCTAGTGGTTGCAGGGGTGGAGCGAGCGGCTCCTCGCAGTCGGGAGGTTGTGACTTCAAATCCTGGTTATGGGGGTTGACTCAGCCCATCATCCTTCTGAAGTGGATAAAATCAGTACCACTTTGCGTGGAAGTCTACAGTGGTTGTCCTGTGGATAGACTCACCCCTGGTTTAGGAATGTGGAATTCGCCACCACTGGCTCTGGGCTCTAACCAGACTATGAGCACTGCCTTGATTCCATTTAAACGTTATTACTTTATTTATTTAATGGGCGCAATGGTGGCGTGATGTTAACTACCTCGCCTGGTATGCAGGAGGTTGGGAATTTGATCCTGACCCTGACGCCTGTTGTATACGTGGAGTTCTCCCCGTGGTTGCGTGGATTTTGTCTCTGGGTCCTCCAGTTTATCCCTCCACATTTAGAACCATGTATTGCGATGATTTCGATTATTTTGCTGCTCTAAATTTAATCATAATGTTGAGCTATCATTTAATACCTCAGTGGGTTTTACCTGGTAAGAATGAAAAATTGTTTGGTTTTATTTGTACATTTTTGAGTTATTTGTTTGCTTATCCAATGCTTTGCATTCCTGTTGTGTTTTTTAATGTGTTTGTTGTAACGCTCGCACCCCGTGCCCCTACTGGACATCTGCGAAAAAGAGTTTTATATTTCATCGGATTTCTGCGGTATTAAGAAATATTCTGACGCGGCTTCTTGCTCGTGTGAGTAGCAAATCACTTTGCCCCCTGTGTTGATCTCGGTAGCCTGATAGCGTGCCGTTCAAGCGCAGGCGTTGACTGTCCGTGTCATGCCGCCGTTGCAGGAGTACATGAAGATGATGTGTCTCAGCAACTGGCTGCACTGGACCGCCTGGTTTCTCAAGTTCTTCATTTTTTTCCTCATCTCCGTGTTTTATATCACCGTGCTCTTCTGTGTCAAGGTGAGACTCGGGTGGCAACACGGCTCCTGGCAGGCGGCCATGAACGTGAGATCACGCGCACAGCTCGTTCGTTTGCTAATCCACTGCCGCATGAGGGAGCCTCCCTTATGCCCCACGGGTCACGGGGGTCGTTTGGACAAACTGTCACCACGACGGTCAGTGAAGGAGTGGAACGTAGACACGGCAGCGTATTACATACCTGTCAGCCCACACGGTTCACTCCGTATTCTTGTGCAGGGAAATTGAGTTTTCAGGCCCATACGGCGTACAGCCGTTTCAATACGGGCAACAAACTTTCTTCTATTTTTTTGTGTTTCTCCCTTGTGATGGGACTTTGTAGGACGAACGTTGAGATGTATAAGAGAAACGAGGTGACCAATAAGGTCTGAATTGGTCTGTAATAAGGTACGGGTTGACAGCTATGGTGTATGAGTACAGTACAACAATGTATTATACTGCACCGTCATCCACTGCCGACAGCGTAGCACCGCAGCAGAACTACAAAAGCTCGTTTCATGCGTGGTCGTTGCCCATCCATGCACTGTCCAAGCTCAAGCCGGCTTAGCTTGCTATGAATAATTCACCCGGCATGTGGTCTGTCTGGTCTGTAAACATCAACATTTCATCGCGCAGGCCTCTACCATCGCTTGTTTTATTCCACACAGACGAAGGGGAGTTTGTCTGGATGAGAACCGTAATGCTCCATCAAAGAGCTTATTGAGTTGAGGTCTTAGATATTATGTTTAGCATATAATTTAGACTTTTTCGTTGTAATATATACAGTAAAACCTTGGATTGCGAGTAACTTGGTCTGCGAGTGTTTTGCAAGACGAGCAAAAATTATAATTAACATTAATTTGATAAACGAGCGAGGTGTCTTGCAATACAAGTAGTACGTGTATACGCTTTGTCTGCCGAGCGTCACGTGATAACCACTGATATACGAGCGCTTTGGTGTACGAGTGCTTTGGATTACAAACACGTTTCCGGAACGAATTATGTATATAGGCACACTGGTGTGCAGGCGTAATCATGGCTTTATTGCACCAGTACAATTGAGGGTAGGGTGTGCGTGTGAGCAGTGTTGCAGTGGTTCACACTCTGTGCTACAAACCTGGCAACCGAAGTTTAATTCCCGACCATGGCTAAAATCAGCGGCGAGTGATCTCGTAAACGGTCCTGGTCCTCCGGTAGGTTGACTGGGCCATAAATTAGAATGTAGCGTGTTGTGTAAACATCAGCGCTGGAGAGACAAAGGTGGCCGGTTGCGGCCACGGCCACGTCACCCTTGGTGCATCCTTGCCGGCCTTGATCGTAGCTTGATAACAGAACTTGCCCACACAGTCGACGCAAGCTATGTGAGAGAATGGTTTATTTAAGAGCAAGCAATGTGGCAAATCACTCTTGGCCCATCACTGATGAAATCAGGATCAGAATATGTATTTATACTGGAAGAATACGATGAGCTATAAAGATATTTTTCACACATTTCCCGTAAATAAGCCTCACAGCATCACGAGGCACACTTTATTGACCATAGCTTGCATATGCGATGCATGATTTAACAGATATTTTAAAATGTACCAAGTATTTATGAAATTAGCAATTTTTTTAGTGACGTTTATCACCACCGCTCTGTAAGGGCTGTGTGTAGAAATTTCTGGCCTTCAGGGACGAATGCAGTCCATCGTTTTGCTTCTGCAAAACAACGATTGAATTTGAACGTGGACGATGCAATTTATTTCAAGGAGAAGGCAGGTTCATCGCTGCAAGGCTTCTGATGACGGGTTGTCATTGTTAAGACTAAGCCACCACGAGCATAGGTATGTACGTTGAACTTCTTTCGCACCGTACATAGCCAACCGCGTCTATCGGAGATGCGGGAGAACGACAACAAACTAAACACTGAAAGCAGTTTTAAATAATTGAGATGGTCAGATCTCGGAAGCTAAACGGGCGTTGAGCCTGGCTATTGCTTGGGTGCTCGACCACCACGGTGTGCCACTTGTTGTCGGCGTGGGTCTGTGCGGTGGCCAGGAGGCGTCTGTGCCGAGTGCCGTCGCCTCGTACGCGCGGCTCTTCTCCCAGGTCTCTCGTTCCCTCCCACGCCTCAAACGCTCGTCAGCCCTTTCAACGTTCCGACACGTCCGCAGGTAGCATGGTGGATGGGCGTCCCATTCGCCGGTGAATCTCGGGACGCGCAAGCGGCACGACGTTAATTTTATATAGAGAGGCGTAGCGCCGCTGTTTTTAAAGACATTGTTACTCACCGCAGAGAACTGTAGCAACACGACCGCACTCTACGATAGCTAGCGCCAAGCTGTGCCACACACCCTGCCTCGTGGCCTTCTACTTCCGATTCTGTTGAGAATCGATTTGATTTGATTTAGAATCGATTCCGTCATTGGAACGGAATCGGAAGAAAAAACTGATGACGTACGTCATCGAAACAGGAAACGCTTAATGGGATTGTCGAAACATTCAAATGAGGGACCCTTTTGAAAGAGAGTCTTGAGACTGTGAGGTTTCCCTGGGTAAATAATTCGAATTTGTTTAAAATATTTGGGGGAACAGTGCGGCTCAGTTGTGACTGCACTTCATGATAAACCCAGCGGCCTGAATTCCATTTCTAACCCCCGGCTCACATCAGTGATGGTCCTGGAATCACTCCCCACTCCCCTCACTTCAACCCACAACACTGGGCAGCCAGCCTCGTGAAGTATAGTCAGACGGACCCCCATTATCAACACTGCATGGGGAGGCCATCATCCAGTCGTGAATTGACAAACAGCCCGTGAACTATTACCAAGTACTTAAGCGTAAATAGTTGGCATTCATCTTCCATTCCTCTGCTGTTTCCATAAGCATCTGCTGTCCATACCCGTCCTATTGACCACATCACATTGTTTAACTTCGGACACCCAGCCCTTGTTTTCTTAAACCTTTACACTCGCAAACCTTTACACTCGATAACCTTTCGCCTGGTTGCCTGCATGGCTGCATGCTTCTCTGCGTATCTTGTTTACACACTGATCTGTGTATATCCAGCGAGTGATAATCTGATTGTTGTTGTCGATGTTTGGATGGCGTTGGCTGTTAGGCAACAGCCTTTAGCGAGACTCCCATCTTGAGTGTTTAAAATCGGGAGGCACTTTTCTTCGTGGACACCGGTTTTCCTGCATACCAGGCCCCACGTGTAAAGTGCAGTCTCCAGCTATTAATCCACTCCATCTCCCTGGCCTCTCTCTCTAAGTATGAGCTACAAAGAAGAGCCATTGTCCGAAAACGTCACCCGTTCTCAATGTTTCCCTTTGACGGCCACAGAGTTATTGACGAATGTGTTGAGTTGTTTGTTATTTGTGTTTGTGCACCGCTGCCAACGCAGCAGCAGCAGCAGTAGCAACATCACCACGTAATTTTCCTTTGTGCTTGATTGGTGTGAGTGAAACAAGTGGCCGGTCCTACCCACACGTGCACTGGAGGGGATTATGGGAGAGTGTTGGAGTGCAGAATAGGTTCTAGAGGACAGGACCTTGTACGGCTACGTCTGGCATGCATTTGAATTATCTCACACATTATTCTTTGCACGTAATAATTCAAACCCGCGTTTTATCCCATGTACGTCCCCAGCTGTGTGGAGCGGTGGCACAGTGGTTAGCACACTGCGCTATGAATCCAGCAAACCTGAGTTAAGCCACTTGGTCGTGCTGTCATTTGTGGCCAGGTCGCTTCTGAAAAAGAGCTACTTAGCTCAGTGGGCCTGACACCTGCTAAAACAAACAAACAAAAAGTTATATTTACAAAAGTTTCCAGCCAACTACAGTGCCGAGTGATAGCTGAACCGGTCCTCGGTCCTACCTTTACTGACATCAGAATCAGAATCTTTATTTATACTGCAGGAGGAATCCGATCAGCTATAAAGCTCTTTGTCAAAGATGTCCAGTGGGGGCAGGAGATAATTCAATATCCACTGACCAGGGTGGTGAAGCATGGTCAAGCAACCTTCACGACTGCCATCGTCTGGCGAGGCCTTCATCCAGCAGTGGATTTACAAAGGATCGTAGAACATTATGATTATAATTCTGAGTTTTATTCACAGCTACGTTTAGTCAATTAACTGTATTGAAATAGACACGTCAATAAAATCTCGAAGAACCGGTATGTTGGAGATTCCACTGCCAGTTGCTGTGCTGTAAAGTAGAACTTTTAAGTATTCACGTAACACCCGGTGTCTTTTAATAGGCGACTTTAACGAGGCAATATAAAAAAATCACTTTTCCACCAAGAACCAACCATCACCAAAGTGTATTTTTTGCTAAATATCTTGACTACTTTTTATTTACCAGGTGGGGCCTGCTGATCTATAGAGCTCTTCTTCAGAAGCGAGCTGGCTATCACAAATGATAGCCCAATGAAATGGCGTATCACGTGAACTCTAAACGCGTGATGTTGATTCGAAATGGGAAGGGAAAAAACCAGAGGACCCGGAGAAAAAATCCACGCGACCACGGGGAGAGAGAGAGAGACACGCAAACTCCAAACATACAGCAGGCATCATGTCGGGATCGAACCCACGACCTCCTGTATACCGGGCGAGGTAGTTAACATCTCGTCACCGTGGCGCCCTTATCACAAACCTCGTGCTCTTTACCCTTAACCGTGCCTCTTGTTATTATTCACCAAGGTTGCCAGCGGTAATGTCAAGACATTTTGACAGTTACGCAAAAAATAGCAACGATTTCATCACAGGCCGAGCATTCCTCGGTCTGTTGACAGCGTACAGGTGACCACTGGAGCACCTCCTCCAGAAGCGGAGCCAACAGTGGCGAGCGTGGCACCTTTCAGGAAGAGGGGAGGGGGTACGTGGCTAGGCATGTAACACATCATCGATTCAAATTAGGAAATAGATGAATTTGTCGAACCGTATGCATTTTTGGATGTTGAAATTCTTTCGCGCACCGTACGTCATCAACCGTGCGAATCCGAGGTGCGGGGGAAGGACAACAAACGAAAAGCAGTTGTAAAAGAAATATAGCTTTCAATCTAGATGATTTAAAAGTGGATAGCTCCAATGGCTTCCTAATATCGGAAGGAAGAGCGTTCCAGACGGCGTGCGATGCGGTGGCCGTCTTTGTAAAGTTTGTGTACAAACCTGCACACATCACCTTCACGTTGATGGGAAGAACGCGACAGAGAATAATAAGGCCAAACGAATGAAGCCGTACAAATGAGGCACCACAGACGACAAAGTCAACAGAGATGAGATCGTACAAACAGGACGGTACAATGGAGGCAATGCAAACAGCACAGTTAAGAAACGGTGAAGGGTCGGGAGCCTCCAGCACCCATGGGCCATACCTGGGCCGTGACTCTATTTCGAACGATATTCAGATGTTTATCCCTCAATGCGCGAGCATCTTCCCCACACGAATTGCTTCACTACGGGGGGGGGGGGCGGTTCGGCGATAGTTTATTCCACGTGGCGACACCTCGCGCGGTGTCTCATCTTAGCGGCGTCACCGCAGGAGGCTTCACGCAGTGGCAGAAACAACTGACGTGCGTGCCGTGATGTTTGTTGATGCGGGGGGGAAGGGGGGGGGAGCTTGCAAAAGGTACGGTATCGGAAAGTCCGATTCGACGCTCGCTCAACAAAAGGGTTCTCCACCCCTTGGCTTTAATTGAATCGCGGCTTCGGCGGAATCGATGGAACGGTGGCGGTGGGGAAGGGGGGGGGAAAGGGGGGGGGAGGTGGGGGTTGGGGAATCGTTTCGGCGCCCTGGCGAGGGACGGTGCGGAGCCGCCGCGAGCGTGCGCCCTGTCGCCCCTCGCAGGTGGGCGAGCGCGGCGCGGTGCTCAACTTCAGCGACCCCACGCTGGTGTTCGTCTTCATCCTGGCCTTCTCCGTCTCCACCATCTCCTTCTGCTTCATGATCAGCGTCTTCTTCTCCCAAGGTGAGCGGGCGACGACGCCTCTCCCGGCGGCGCGGAACGCGGGAGGAGCTTTCGGTGAAGCGGATCCGGCCGGCGCCTCGTGTAATTTGTGTTCAACATCGCGGTGATTTCCTGCTCGGACGAGCACCGAGGCGGTGCTCGTATCCTCGTTACACCCCTGAGCCAGCGGTGGGTAATTCCACATTCCTATGGCAGAATTGGGGGGGGGGTGGCGAGGCAATCCGGAGGACGACCGCTGTTGACTTCTGCGCAAAGTGGTAACTCATTTTATTGAGACTCCCCTGAAGGGACGGTGGCCTGGGTCAACTACCGTCCAGGATTTGAACTCGCCACATTCCCATTGCGAGCCGCTGCCTCTCCCAAACTCTGCGTTGAACAGGGGTCTGTAGTTGGGACGGAGTGCTCTTGCCAACAACATCTGGTCACCCACCCCAGCGGCGTTTGTTGATCACGCCTCGCTCTGCCAGACGAGACGCAGGAGATCAATACCGGCCCACAGTTTGCTTGCTTGAACAAATGTTGCCGGATTATGATGGACTGGAAGCCAATAGGCATTTGGGCAATTTCTATTTATTAATTTATATGTGAAGACACGACAAAGTGCTTCTGGTTGCCTTGGGCCCCAGGCCCTGTTGGTGCTTGTTTCTACCGTGAAGAAAAAAAGTCCAACTAATTTTAAATGAAGTCAGAATCAGCCGGTGAGCCTTCTTTTGACCACTGTTCTCCAGCAGCATTTCGTTAAAAGCATTAAACCATTGGAGCAGTTTTGAGTTTTTACATCTCATCAGCACAGTGCAGCCTGTTCAACAGGTGCCGCTGTGTTATTTTGATGGTGGGTTGTGGGTAATAACAGATGAGAGTCTCTGATTCGGGCAGCTTCTAAGATTTGAGCCCAGGGTGAAGTTACGCCGACTCGGTACAATGACACGGCCATTTGGATTCTTCTGACTGGCCCAGCCACTTCTTGGTTCATGGCTTCATTTGTCAAATGCTTATGGCTATTTCATCATCATCATGATCGTCATCGGCCTCTGTCGATCCACCACCAGGTCGAGTCCTCCCCGTGCTCATCGCCGTCCCTCACGGGTCCGGTGCTGCTTTCATCCCTGCTCGTTGCTTAACCTCCGATTAGCACGGTTGGCTACGTACGGTGCGAAAGAGGTTCAGCAATGCATACGAACCGATCGCATGGCTCCATCTCCGCAGTGGTCGTCCTCTCGGGCGACGCGTTCTCCCCTTTCGCTGCCATTCAGTCCCATTCAGTCCACCGGTGTCGTCCGCTGGCCATCGTCCCGTCTTGGCGGCGTCTCCAGCCCCCGCGGGCGCTGATTCACCGCCGCCCCTTTCCTCCCCGCCGCGCTCTCCGTTTCCACAGCCAACGTGGCGGCGACGGCGGGCGCCTTCCTCTACTTCTTCTCCTACATCCCCTACTTCTTCGTGCTGCCCTGGTACGACCAGATGAGCCACGTCCTCAAGATGTCCTCCTGCCTCATCTCCAACGTCGGCATGGCCATGGGAGCCCAGCTCATCAGCATGTGGGAGGGCAAAGGTGCGGATGGATCCCCCTCCCCGGTGCACCACTTGACACTCACCCACCAGCCCCGTTGGCCGGACAGCTTTGTCACCTGCCGCTGTAATTACAGCGCTGCACACTTCGGATTGATCGCAAAAATAAGTAGAAAATTAACAACGGTGCAAACAACAACCGTAAAAGATTTTGTTACTTGATTAGAATCGTGATCATGAATGGTGGCTTCACCAGTTCACTTACAGGGTGGTGGGGGTGAATCACTGCATGGCTCATCTAGACAGAGAGACATTATCAGCGTTACCATAGTCAGCCACGGCACGTGGCCCTGCTGAGTTAGGCCTCCCCGCACCGTCGCCATCTCTCGCGGTCTTCTCGTGCACGGTCCAGCCAGCACCGGTGCGCGAGCTGACCTCATCGCTAGAGCGCCTTTAACTTGCGCTAGACGGCAGGGCCGAACGTCGGCCTGCCGCGCTGTTCGCCCCGCGTAAGGCGGTGCGTTGATTGGCTGGTGCGTCGTGCGTGTGGAGCTGGTTGCAATCACCAGCGATACGTCACGGCGCTCGAATTGTAAATGTTGCGTGTTTACTCTCCAACACACCGGTGGTGCTGAACTGGTAACGAATTGGCGCGTTTTGTTTACGTGACAAAACCTTAACCAATCGGCTGCGTCGGGTGGTGGCGGGTTTAACGACACATTTACATTCACGCGATCTAACCCAAAAAAAAAAAACCTTTACTACGGATAATATCGTTCGCCAAAGCCTCTTGCTACCACAACTACGACTACCACGTGTCAACCTGGCGTGCGGTCCCCGTGCAGGCGTGGGCATCCAGTGGCACAACCTGGGCGAGAGCGTGAGCGTGGACGACGGCTTCACGATGGCGCACGTGCTCTTCATGCTGATGCTGGACGCGGTGCTGTACGGCCTCGTGGCCTGGTACGTGGAGGCCGTGTTTCCCGGAGAGTACGGCGTGCCGCAGCCCTGGTACTTCTGCGTGCTGGTAAGGACCCCCCCCGCCCCCCGGGTGGCCGCCCGCTTGCTCCGCCGCGCTGGTTGCTCGCGTTGACGTGGTCACGCCGACCGTGTCTGCTGGAGGTCATTCGATTTCCGCAATTGAAATGTGAAGTTGCGCTCGTGATACGCGTGTTGAATGGTGGCGATTCATATTCTCTAACATTTCTTTCTTTGCATTCATATCTGTTTTAAATAAACCTTACTTAAAAATATAGTAAGTTTTAGAGAATAAAATGGGGAGGGGGGGTGGTCCCAAGACATCTGGACCACCCTGTAGATTCTCCGGAGATTTGTATCACTGTAGACTCCAAATGCACACACACCCATGCCTTTGAGGCCTATATACAACTGTTGATGATGCATTAAATTGTATTTGTATGATTTCAAATGCTTGGTGTTTTACCAATGTGAGCTATATTTTATAGATTGATAGCACTATAGATTTTGCATCAAACTTATTTCGTGAGTTCATCTGTGACTGCGAATCATTGGAATGCATCCATCGATTTATGATCCTGACCCTTGATTAATTATCCACTTGTGATCCTGAATCATTACAATTCTAACAACCATGGCCCTGAATCTCAACTGTCCATAATCAACGATTCATAAAATCACGACCTCGATTTTATGACAATTCACAGACTCTTTGAAAAAAATAATTTGGTTTTAGAATTGTCACTTCCCCAGCTTCCCCCGTCCGATACTCGAGCTGTCCACGTGAGCCATGTGTGCGGCGACGACGGAACGTTGACCCGGCCGCGTGTCTCCACCGTGCGCGGTCCCAGCCGTCGTACTGGCGCGGCACGCAGCGCACGTACCACGTGTCGGCGGGCGACGGCGAAGGAGAGGGTGACGCGGAGGGCCCAACGAGCGAGTTCATCGAGAGGGAGCCCCTCGGCCTCGCCACCGGCGTCAAGATCCAGGGCCTCCGGAAGGTGCGCGCACAAACCCTGCTCCCGCCGCTGCAGTAGAATCCCAGCCGTGTCGGTAGGAAAGCAGGGCAGATGCGGCGTGCGGACACGTCAAGACAATCTCGTGGAAACTTTCTGGCGCTCAACCGCCCCTCCTGTGAATGCTCCGTGGCTTGGTTGGGAAGTTGTTGTGACTGTGCTCTGGGATGGGCAGTAGACCTCGTGGACTCATTTCTTTTTTATAAAAACTTTTTTGTTGTTTGTGCTTTTTGTTATGGTGTTTATAAAAATTTTTTAATCTTGCTTGGTAGTAGCAGGGATTTAATTTGTTTGGGAGTGGCTTTATCCGGGATTTTATGTAATTCATGCACGGCGTTGTGGGATGCTCTTGGCATGACTGACGATGTATAAGATGAAAGTATTATCATTGTTGTGAACGGTCTCGACAAATCTTCGGCGGCCCCTTGCGTGTGACCTCTGACCTGGGCAGGTGTTTGGGAAGGGGCGGCATGAAAAGGAGGCTGTGAAGGGGCTGACGCTGAATATGTACGAGGGGCAGATCACGGCGCTGCTGGGGCACAACGGCGCCGGCAAGACCACGACGCTGTCCATCCTCACAGGCCCGTCCCTCTCTCGCGCACGCACGCACACACGTGCACACACGCGCGCACGTGCACGCACGCACGCACGCACCCGATCATTCAACAAGCACCTGAGCAGAGCAATTGTACCCAAACAGTGATGAGCAAGAGACTGACACTATTTGGACGCATGTGTAGGATGGACAACGACGGGATAGTTAAACAGTGTGCTGCTGCTGCTGTTGTTCGGAAAAATGGAAGGAACCAGAAAGAGAGAAAGACCTCACAGAGAATGGCCTGACGACGATATTGAGAAGAGATTGGTGTCAGAACGATGTGGCCAGAACGATGTAGACACAAATGACGAAATGTGCAGTGCACACCTACGAGCTATATCTCCATGGATCGTGACGATGACACCATCTAGTTAATGAGTTGATGAATATTGCTTCCCTGTAATACTTGTTTACACGGGGGAACCAATATTTGTTCCCACCAGGCACATTGTTACCCCCGATTAGGTTTTGGTGCTTCCGTGGATCAAACAGATGCCAACCAATAGTTAATCATTACTTGAAGCAAGCCTCGGTAACTCTTTTACAATCAGATTGGAAAGTGTTTTTTCTACAATTGAGGTTTTAGTTAATAATTCATGCATGGAGACACGTAAAGAAATGACCTCGTAACAAAGAAATAAGGAAACTACTAACATTCAGAAGGGAAATCGGTGTCCCCAAATATTGGTTCCTATTCTGAGAGAACGTTTTGTCGCTAACGTTTCGTCTCTAACACTGGCACCACTGTCCAGGTGTGCATTGTCCAGCGCCTTGTGACCTCCGGGTGAACGGCATTTGTAGAAATGTAAATCATTATTAGTTACTAGCTGTACTACCCGGCTTCGCCCAGGACTTGGATTCACCACGCTCGGCCGCCTTTGTCTCCTCAGTGGCGATGTTCACACACCACACCAGTTACTCGTTTGCGGCTGAGTCGACCTAGGGGAGGCCCAGGACCGGTCAAAATAATCGTCACTGGTGGTGGCCGTGAGCGGGAATCGAACTCGGGTCGCCGGGTTTGTAACACAGCACACTAACCACGACCACTACGTGCGGGTCACGTGCCAGATGTGACGTCACAGCTCACTTGCCGTGCAAAAAATCTCTGCATTATTGAGCTCCCCCCCCCCCCCCAAAAAAAAAAAGTATATTTTTATAATGTTTGCATGGTGTACAGTCTTGAAAGTACCCACATGGCAAATTTGCAGTGTGTTGCATGTCGGGAAGTACGCTACACATTTTGAACAGACACACATAATCACAACTTTGCCTTTTATATAAATATGGAGATTATGACAATTCCGAGTTTAGTACCTTGACGGAGCCGTGCGTGACGTCCGCGCAGGCCTCTTCCCGCCGAGTGGCGGCACGGCGCTCGTCAACGGCTACGACATCCGCTACGACATGACGCTCGTGCGCAAGAGCCTGGGCCTGTGCCCGCAGCACGACGTGCTGTTCCCCGACCTCACCGTGGAGGAGCACCTCTCCTTCTTCGCCAAGGTGCGTCCGCCGACGGGCCCAGCAGCGAGTGGAGGAGGGAACGAGATTGTTGCAAGGAGAAAAGAAAGGAGAAAAAAAGATTTTGATTTAAAGCTTTCGTGACTGCAGGGATTCATATTCTTGGTTCTTTTGGTAAAGTCACGTAGAAGGGAAGTAATAAAATAATTATTTTTATTTTTTATATGTTTATTATTTTATTATTTCCCGTCTACGTGACTTTACCGAAAGAACCGAGAATAGAAAAAAAGATCTTCAATCTGTTTTAAAAGCGTTTGTCATTCGGTTTCACACTTTGACTTTTCCGACCAATATTATCCATAATAAAGCGTATTTTTTGTGGGTTACATCGCGTGAATATCAATGTGTCGTTATGACACAAATGTGTCGTTACACATTTATGACACCTTTATATTCATGCGCCCTAACCCAAAAACAAACCTTGTTTATAATTTCTTCTTCCCCATGCAATCCGATTGGAGATGAAATATCTGTTCAGATCTCACGGAGCGGTGTAAACCTCCCGTGTTTGAGAACGGCCCGTGGAAGCTGATATCGCAAAGTTACCTCTGACTGTTGTCGACGTGCCCTGCATTTGAGAGTAATTTGTGTTGCAAAGGCTGCGAAATTGAAATGTATCGTTCCATTAGCATGGTTGGCTACGTATGGTGCGAAAGAAGTTCAACATGCATACAAATTGAGCGCAGAAGCAAATTTACCGTGAAGATTTTTTTTCATGCAGTCTTTGGTGACCGAGTTGAGACAATCAACTCGCTGCGCTGAGGTTTAATTGCGGACCGAGGGTTACAACCCAGATTCAAACCCGGGATCTCGATGATCTGACCTCTGAGCCACTCGGTCGTCTGGACTATTTCAACGTTTCTTTACCCAGAGATTAAGAGTCGCTGCCCATGATGAGCACAGCAAAAGGGGTAGAACCACCGCCGTTACTCGCCAAACGTTCGCCGGGAAGTTGCCCGACTTCACTCGAGCTTCGGCCTCGTTGAGTTCGTCGTGAGACCGCTCCGGTCCCGCGCGCGTGTTGCCGCAGCTCAAGGGCTGCCCGTACGAGCGCGTGCCGGACGAGGTGAGCGCCATGCTCGCCGCCCTGCAGCTCGAGGACAAGCGGAAGGCGCGCGCCTCGGCGCTCTCTGGCGGCATGAAGCGCAAGCTCTCCATCGGCATCGCCTTCATCGGCGACCCCAAGGTGCCAGCGCCGCCGCCGCCCGATCGTCATCGTCATATCTAGGACGATCGCGCGGGTGACTTGAGAAATCGGCATGTGAGCGAATGAGTAAATTAATCGGTGAGTGTGGGTACAGGTGGTGCTACTGCTAAATTAAGTGCACATAGCCCGGTACAAGCACCGTGGTGACGTCTTCGTCACTTAGTGGCGAATGGCGGTTGTTGTTGTTGCTGCTAAATGAATAAGTGAATGTGCGAGTGAGTACATGAATGATTGCATATCCAGATGGTGCTACCAGACAAATCAGAATCAGAAAATGAATTTAGACTGGAGGAATCCGATGTCCACATTCCAAACGAATGTGTTACGAAACGAACGAATGAACTGGCGACTAAACGAGCGAGCGTGTCCGCCAGGTGGTGCTGCTGGACGAGCCGACGTCGGGCATGGATCCGTGCGCTCGCCGCGCCACCTGGGAGTTGCTGCAGCGGCAGCGCGCGGGCCGCACCGTGCTGCTCACCACGCACTTCATGGAGGAGGCCGACGTGCTGGGGGACCGCGTCGCCATCGTCGCACACGGACGCCTCCAGTGCTGCGGCTCGTCGCTCTTCCTCAAGCGCAAATACGGTGACCGCCTGCCCCGGGGGCACGGGGGGGGGAGTGACCGTCAGCCCCGGGGGCACGGGGAGGGGGGAGTGCCCATCAGCCCCGGGGGCACGGGGGGGGGGAGTGACCGTCAGCCCCGGGGGCACGGGGAGGGGGGAGTGCCCATCAGCCCCGGGGGCACGGGGGGGGGGGAGTGCCCGTCTGCCCCGGGGGCACGGGGGGGGAGTGCCCGTCTGCCCCGGGGGCACGGGGGGGGGGGGGGAGTGCCCATCAGCCCCGGGGGCACGGGGAGGGGGGAGTGCCCATCAGCCCCGGGGGCACGGGGGGGGGGAGTGCCCGTCTGTCCCGGGGGCACGGGGGGGGAGTGCTCGTCTGCCCCGGGGGCACGGGGGGAGGGAGGGCTAATTATGCCACAGGGTACCAGTGAGGAGGGAGTGCCTGTCTGTCCCTGGGGGCACGGTTGGGGGGGGTGGGGGGGACGATTGCTCGTCTGCTCCGGGGGCAGGCGAAAGCCGCCGTGTTAAACTAAGTTCAACGTGCAACATGCATGAGCAATTGAGCTGTGCTGTAACCATTCTGTTTGTTGTTGTTGTTAATAAACGTATCACGAAATGCGTGGTTTTCTCTCGTCCGCAGGGGCCGGGTACCACATGGTGGTGGTGAAGCAGCCGGAGGCGGACGTCGCGTGGATCTCCAAGCTCGTGCACAGCCACGTGCCGGAGGCCAACCTCTCCAGCAACGCCGGCGCCGAGCTCGCCTACATCATGCCAGCCGACACCTCCCACAGGTGCCAGCCCCCACCGCACACGCTGCCGCACCCCACCACCACGGCACCGCACAACGCCGTCGCACCCTGCCACTGCACGCCATCGTCACACCCCACCATCGCACCCCACCATCGCACCCCACCATCGCACCCCATCATCACGCTCCCGCACCCCACCATCAAACCCCACCATCGCACCCCATGTCCAGTGTTGTCCTTCCCCCGCACCTCCCATTAGCACAGGTGGCTACGTGAGGTGCGAAAGAAGTTCAACACACGCACACGTACCCTACAACGCACTCCATTATCCCACTACGGCATTTTACCATCATACTTTAACATCGCACCCTGCCATCCATCACACCACACTACCGCACTCCACCATCGCCGCACACCCCACCATTGTATTACCACACCCTACCCCCGAAACCCCACTGAGCCGCACACGGTATATATCCGACCTCAGGACGTGCCCACCATTCCCGTACAGCGATATGAGACGAGGTCATAGAGTTGCTGCTCTGGAACTGGGCCTCCACCTGGGTCAACCCACCCTGAGATGAGCGCCTGGTACAGCGCGTGAACGTCTTTGTTGCTGCTGCGTGTTTGTAAGTGAATGCTCTCCCCGGGCCCAGGTTCGAGGGGCTCTTCACGGAGCTGGAGCGCCGGCGGGACGAGCTGGGCATCAACAGCTACGGCGTGTCGGTCACCACCATGGAGGAGGTGTTCCTGCGGTGAGCATGGCCGCCAGGGGGCGCGGCTACCACGGTGGTGGTGGGGGGGGGGGGCCCCGGGGGGGGGCCCCTTGTGCCCACGCCGCCGAACACGCTGTAACGCCAGCGTCTCGATGACTAACTGCGTAAAGGTCACGGATGTATTTTTTTGAGTAATGATTTCCAATGGTTTATAAGATTCTCTTGATTTGTTACCAATCATTTGGGGAGACCACCCATTACAAAAAGTAATGCGTCAACATGGAATCGCACCCTTGATACTTTGCAAAAGTCAAAAAGGCAAACTACATTGTGGTAGAAGATTGGTGAGGGGGGGGGCGATCAGGGAAGCGTGGCAGGGAGAGCAGTACTGCCTGGGACGAAGCAACTGGGGCCAAACACCCACAATGAGCCCATTTAACAAATGGGCTCATTCATTAATCGTAGAAATCTCATTCAGTGAATGACATCCGTTAACCAACTGAGTGGTGCAGTGTTTGTTATGAATGATTATTATTTGTTTCTTTGATATTGCGCCCTACATTCTGGGGCATCTTCTCAGAGCGCTTTACATCGCATTGCAAAGGGCACCCCCAGTGGCAGCTGTCCCTGTGGGCACAAGGTGACTCACCACCTGGCCTGGTGAGGGGCATTAATCTGGCAGTGGTGGGCGATGATTGCTTTGTAAGTTACTAATTGAGTAGTCGGCGGGTTAATTTTAATAAAAAACTTGGCAAATTTTGACCCTGACACCGGCACGCGATGTCCTTCCCTCGCAAATGGCATCGAGGGATCTCGAACGTCTACCGCGAAGCAGACGACACTTTGTCGTGGTCGGTACGCCCCTGGCTATAACCGGGTCAACTGCCAGATTTGAACCGTGAACCTCTGCAGCAGCAGGCGGCGAACGCTCGCCTGCCAGGCCGTGTCGGCACCCCTTTGCCGTCGTGGTTTCATTGGACGATAGCGGCGGGGCCGGCTCCTTGTGTGCGTCCGCGCCCCTGCAGCGTGGGCAAGCTCGCCGACTCAGCGCTGGACGCGCAGGCCAGGCAGCTGCCGCACCTGCACTACCAGCACGAGCGGCGCATGCATGACTTGACGGCCGAGACCGACAGCATCAGCGCCTCCATGGACGACACGAGCACCCTGGTCTCCGAGGACCTGTCCAGCATCAAGCTCAACACCGGGGTGCGTGAATGGGCCGGGTGCCGCTGAGAAGCCTGGGTTGGAATCCGGGTTTCGGCCGCCCCCTGCTTAACCTGGGATCCCGTGTGCGGCGAGTTGTGAGGTGGTCGGGCGGTGGCTTTTGAGGTCAACTCGCACCGCAGAGACCCTGGGCTTCAGCCACCGTGACCTCGCCTGGGATGTCAAGTGTCGCGAGTTGGTGGTCTCAGTCTCGTCACCAATGATTGCGTTTTGTAAAATGTTAAAACTGGGACAAAGAAAATCTCGATTTTCGCAAATTTTCTCACAGATATAACTGGCACAGCCTTATTGAAGCCACCGTTATTGTCCCAGCCAACAGGACGCCACGGTGGCGAAAGGTTAACTACCTTGCCTGGTATACAGGAGGTCGTGGGTTTGACGCCTGCTGTATATTTGACGCCTGCTGTATATTTGGAGTATGCATGTTCTCCCTGTAGTCCTGTTGGATTTTTCTCCGGGTCCTCCACATTTAGAATCAACATTCGTTTAGAGTAACCGGCTGCTATACATTTCCACATGATAAGCCACTTCGCTGAAGCTGTAATTTGTGACCAGGTCACTTCTGAAAAATAGCCGTATAGCTCAGTGGGCCTTACCTGGTCAAATAAACAAAAATAGTTAATAGTTTATGGGACATTTAGTAACTTAATATACGCGTCCCGTTTTTCCGCCCCACGTTCTCACCCGCGCCCAGATGTGGCTGTTGCTGCAGCAGTGCCGCGCCATGTTCCTCAAGCGCGCCGTCTACTGCTGGCGCAACTGGAAGGTGATGGTGGCGCAGTTCCTGGTGCCGCTCATCTTCACGACGGTGGCACTGGTGGTGGCGCGCACGCTGCCCGGCCCGCGCGACTCCCCGTCCCTCGACCTGTCGCTGGCGCGCTACGGCGCCCACGTCACCGTGCCGTACGCGCTGGCGCCCGGCGCTGGGCCGGAGGCCGTGAGCGTCGCCCTCGAGTACCGGCGGCAGGTCGCAGAGATGCGGACGGCCACGGCCGTGTTTGTCAACGACGATGTCAAGTACCCGGGAGGTGCGGCGACGCGCGGGGTTCTTACTCTCTCGTTTCCGTTCGGGTTCATTGCATGAAGCTGCAACCCAAAGATTTAGACGGCCTCCATCTGACAGTTGCATTCCTTTTTGGTGCATTCTTTGTGGCTGCATGACACAAATTTGAAGTATGTACAGTATGTGGAACTTCTTTCGTGCCGTACGTGCAAATCGGAGGTGCTGGGGAAGGACAACAAACTAATCACAACAACAAGCAGTTCTAACGAAATGAGATTTCAATCTAGTTTTAAAAGTGCATTGTTCATGAAAAAATGTAAATGCACGCAAAGCGGTGCGGCTTAGTAACCTTGTGTGCCCACCGCCACTACGTGATTTGTGTCGCGTGCCGCCCCTGGAGATGTCAAGCGTTCGAAATCAAGACCGTGCTTGATATACGCAATGTGGTCATGTCACTTGACATGTCACGTTTGTCTCTATTATTATTGCTCTCCGAGACGAATCCAGCGAGCGGCTGCGAAAAGGAAGCAGCCGTTAAGCAAGCGGTGCGGTTCGTTCTCCGCGTTGCAGGCGACATCTGGGACTACCTGGTGGACAATGCGGAGGCGGAGGGCGGCTCCTTCAACACGCACTGCGTCGTGGGGGCGGCCGTGGCCGGAGCAGGAGCGAACGGCAGTGGCGGCGTGAGCGTCACGGCGCTCTTCAACGGGCAGGGCTTCCACACGCCGGCCACCGCCCTGCTGCTCGTCGACAACGCCCTGCTGAGGCACGCCGTCGGGGCCAACCACTCCATCTCCGTGCGCAACTACCCGCTGCCTCGCAACGTCACCGAGCGCGCCATGGACCAGTTCCACGAGTGAGCGCCGCGCCACGCAAAAAACCACCACCCGTTCATCCGTCCAACCATCCGTCGTGACAAGTCAAACGTAGGATTAGTAAGATTATTTTGCCGTTAGAAATTTCCACATGATAAGCCACTTTTTGTTGAGCTGTCATTTGTGGCCAGGTCACTTGGGAGGAGGAGGAGTGGCTCTCCTCCTCCCAGCTCTCGTCCCTCGCCCACTCACTTGGGAAACTCTCACAAGCAATTGCATTTGGAGGCTTGCCCCCTCTTTTCTCTCCGCCTAATGAAGACCGCTTGTGTTGCAATAGAAACGTCGTGGGTTTTTTGCTTTTATTATTTTCAATTTATTAATTTTTATTTTTTATCTACGTGACTTTACCGAAAGAACCAAGAATACGCTGTACATACAAATCCTTTATCCCGCCCCCCCCCCCCCCCCCTTTCTACACCTGTCCTCCCCGACTGTGCAGGGGCCAGACGGGCTTCGCGGTGGCCTTCAACCTCATGTACGGGCTGGCGTCGCTGGCGAGCACCTTCGCCCTGCTGCTGGTGACGGAGCGCGCCACCCGCGCCAAGCACATCCAGCTGGTGAGCGGCGTGCGCGCCGTCTCCTACTGGCTCACCGCGCTGCTCTGGGACCTCTTCAACTACATGATCCCCTGCTGCTGCATCCTGGTACGCGTCTGCCCGCGTGTTGGCACGGTTGGCTACGCTCGGCGCGAGAGCAAGGAGTTGAACGTGCGCACGCGCGCACACGTTACACCGCCTGCCCCCTTGCCGGCACTTGACGTCGCCCACGCGGCAGCCGCGGGCGCGACATTGCACACGCGGTTTAGTGTTCGCGGTTCTCTGCACGTGGTTTAGTGAACGCGGTTAAGCTTGTACGTGTCTCTGTACGTAGTTTTGAGTTTACGCGTTTTTCCGTATGCGGTGTTTAGTTTTACGCGGTTTTGCCTACACGCTTCTACGTCCATCGTTTAGTTTTACGTGGTTCTTCGTAGCCCCATTTTCTGCTCTTTCTGTTCGCGTGTTAAGTGTTGAAAAGTACGCAAAAGAAATGTGGAAGAGGTGCATTGTTTGGAAATAGACTGAGAGACAGGAAGAGGAACCCGTGGATTGGAGAACGTACGCAAGTTAGAGAGATGCCATATTAGCTGTTAAGAAAAGTAAGTGAAGTTGCAAGAATGCATGCACGTGTGTGTGTGTGCGTGCATTTGTGTGTGTGTGTTTGCACGTATATGCGTGTGTGTGTATATATGTATGCACGAGTATGCGTGCACGTGTATATGTGTGCATGTGCAATCGTGTTTGCTTGCTTGCGCCGTGCGTGCGCGCACGCGTGAATGAGCACGCTTGCATGCGCGTGGTTGCGCGTGTGTTTGCGGTGTCCGTGCGTGCGCGCGCGCACACACATTGACACATACAGTGACACACACAGGTCACACACATGCACGTGCGTGCGCGTGGTTGCGCGTGTGTGCCCCGCAGCTGGTGTTCCTGGGCTTCGAGGTGAAGGCGTACACGGCGGGCGCGCACCTGCTGCTCGTGCTGCTCATCCTGCTGCTGTACGGCTGGGCCGTCATCCCGCTCATGTACCTGCTGCAGAACTTCTTCAGCTCCTCGGCGACCGCCTACACCCGCCTCAGCATGTTCAACGTCCTCTCGGGCACCGCCAGCTTCCTCTCCGTCAACATCCTGCGCATTCCAGGTGCTCCCGGCCCTCCGGGCGCCTCGGCCCGTCCACTCCGGACGGCGCCGCGCTCGCCGCTCTCCTTTGCTCGTTAGCCACTTCGTCAATTTTCTGGGTACATCGCACGTTTATTGCCGCGAGCGGGAATCGAACTCGGGTCGACGGGTTTTTTTCGTTGCGCAGCCCCTGTGGTATCGCACCCGAGGTGAAGTAGTTCTCGTTTAAACATTCCCACAGCTCTTTGCGTTTTCCGCCTTGGTCATTGTGCTGTGTGCCCACAGTCAACGTAAACTTACGCGCGTGGCCTTTAGCCCTGGGGGCCGCCCGCCGCTGTCAGGGTCACAGCATCTCGTCTCTCCCCTGCGCGCAGAGCTGGGGCTCCTCGATCTGTGCCACACCCTGGACAAGGTGTTTCTGATGCTGCCCAACTACTGCCTGGGCCAGTCCCTCAACTACTTCTACGAGAACTACCAGTTCATCCAGATCTGCAACAGCAGCATCCTGGCGCAAATCCTGTGCCGCAAAAACAGTGAGACCCGGCACCCACGCGGTTCGCTTCGAGCAGCGGTTCTTTAAACTGTCGCGCACGCGACACCTGGGGGTGCGAGATGCCCTTTGTGGGGGTGCGAGACACGTCCAGATGTTTTTAGAAAGTAAACCATCGAAACACAAATTGAGCACGGGCACGTAAGTACAATTCATTTGCTTCATAAAACCTGTGTATTTTTTTTACATGTACGATGGAATACCAAAGGGATGCAAGGCTGCAGTAAAGATTAGCAAGCACTGGTTTATACCGAACCGATTCTTTCACTTGGTGTGGGGATGAACATTCTCTAAATTCTCACTGGGTGTGTGCCGACTTAACAGCACCACGACTGCACATTCAACAGCACTGAGCTGATACATTTATCCAGACTCAATTTGAGTCTCGGTCTTGGCACATGCACCTCGTGTCAAACTGACGCATCCTGCGTCATGGTCCAGCAATAGCGCTTTCGCCCCTTGTGACGGAGGTTGACGGTTCGAATCCTAGAATCTTAGCGGTGATTATTACTGCGGCGTATAATAACCACAATAATACTACTGACTACGTGCCTTCTTCTTCAAACATCCCCTGATGACATATGCAAAATCTCAAAAACTCAAACGAGACTATTTTTATTTTACCAGGTAAAGCCCACTGAGCTCTGTAGCTCTTTTTACCAGAAGCGGCCTGGCTATCACGAATGATAGCTTAACGAAGTGGCTCATCACGTGGACATTTATAGCAGCCAAATTACTCTAAAACGCGTGTTTCTAAATATGGAGGGAAAAACCAGAGGACATACAGACTCCACACGTACTGGTGTCATAGTTGGGATCGAACCCACGGCCTCCTGTATACCAGGCGAGGTAGTTAACATCTTGCCACTGTGGCACCCAAAAGAGTGTCGGTCTATGTGCACCGGCATCAGGAGACTAGATTCCAAAATAACCCACAAATCATTACTTGCCGTTACTCACACAGCAGCAGCATCGCTCCCCCCCACCCCTGTCCTGCCACCTAATGTCCCAGCTCACTCTCACCAATGCGGCTCTCTCCTGGTCTTTCAAGTTGTCACCTGGTTACACGAAATGAACTTGCAACTTGAACTCGAAGCTGCTTGTTGACGTCGACGATGCTGGCGATGAGTGCTTGTGTATGTATGTTTGTAAAAATCTAGATGATGATTTAAAATTGCATAGCTCCAGTGGCTTCCTAATATCAGAAGGAAGAGCGTTCCAGACAGCCACAGAAACGCATCTGAAAGTGCGCGATGCTGTGACCGTCTTTGTTCGATGGTTAGCCAAAAGCCGCTGCTGCTGCTGCAGCGAGGATGACCAGAGCTCACGTGATGATGGTTGACGCTCCTTGACGAGCACGACGGCAACATGTTCATGATGTCGTCGCCGTCGTTCCCCTCCCCCGCCCCTCACCTCCCGCACCGCGCCGCAACAGACATCACATACCAGCTGGACTACCTGGCGTGGCAGCCGTACGGCGTGGGGCGCTACCTGACGCTCATGGCCGTGCAGGGCGCCACCTACCTCCTGCTCGTCTTCCTTCTGGAGCTGAACGCCTTCCGCAGCGTGGCGCGGCTCTGCCGCAACCTGTGCCACCGCCACCCCTGGGTGAGTGTTTCCCGGGCCGCGTGGATCTGGAGATGTTTTTTTTGTTTGATTTGTGTCGCCGCTGTTATCAGACCTCTGCTGCCGTGCGGTCGGGGCTCGGAGAGATCCCAAAGATTATTTTGTCCCACGACGTGATCGCACAAATTTGCGATAAAGATAATTACAAAATCAAAGAAAGTCACCATTCAGTGTCGTCAAACTGTTGCGTGCGTGCGTGCGTGTGTGCGTGTGTGCGTGTGTGTGTGCGTGTGCGTGCGTGCGCCGCAGTGGAGGGCGCGCGACGCGCAGGTGCCGGTGCAGGAGAGCAAGGAGGACGAGGACGTGGCTCGCGAGCGGCTGCGCGTGGCCAGCGTCTCCGCGGCCGTGCTCTCCGAGCAGCTCGTCGTCAAGGACCTGCGCAAGGTCAGGAGATGCAAGGGGGGGGGGCTGGGGATCTGGGGCCCTGGCGAGCGGCGCTTCTCTCAGCCTTTCCTGGGATCCATTCACCAGAAATGCGCCCGGTCGTGTCAGATCTTGGAGGCTGAAGCTACGCAGGCTTGAGCCTGGACAGTGAGCGACAGGTGTCATAGGCTGTGGGGTTAACGTGGTGGTCAGCAGAGGGCGGCGCGGCATATTCCATTGTTGTGCTGCAGTTTGGGTCTCCCACGTCTGCGCTGCCTCGGCCTTCACCGTCTGGTGCTGACCAGCGTGGTGAAGTATGACGAAAGTAACTCCCGCGACACGCAGGGACGTGGGGAGCCCCTCATCCAGCAGTGGATTGGCAAAAGGGCTGCACGTGTGCGTATACCATGACAAAAACACAAGTAGATAAACCTCCTTTCTTAAAAACTACTTGAAACTATTTTATTTTACCGGATAAGGACCACTGAGCGACATAGCTCTTTTTCAGAAGCGACCTGGCTATCGCAAATGATAGCTCGGCGATGAACGTGTAGAATGAACCTGAACAGTGAACCTGAACAATCACGACCACCGTAAAAGGAACGACCGTGAACCGTGAACGGTGACATTGAGCGAGCCTGAGCGATGACCCCGAGCGATGACCCCGAGCGATGACGCCGATGACCTCCAACAGGTGTACGGGGTGAAGAACCCGCTGGTGGCCGTGGACGGGATCAGCATTGGGATCCCGGCGGGCGAGTGCTTCGGCCTGCTGGGCTTCAACGGCGCCGGCAAGACGACCACCTTCAAGATGCTGACGGGCGAGGAGACGGTGACGTCGGGCGACGCCGTCATCGGCGGCTACAGCATCCTCACCGACATCCGCAAGGTGAGCACCGCCGCCGCCTCCTGCCGCTCCTCGGCAAGGATGCGGCACCCGGCTCCGGCGTGGTGGGGGGAGGCGTGAGGCGAAGAGGGTGGTGAGGTATTCATATTCTTAGGTTTTTTCGGTAAAGTCACGTAGGTAAAAACATTAAAATTAATAAAAGTAAAATAAAATAAAAATCACGACGTTTCGGAGGCAACACAAGCCTCCGTCTTCAGGTGGAACCGTTTTATTAATTTTAATGTTTTTACCTACGTGACTTTACCGAAAAAACCTAAGAATATGAATCCTTGCAGTCACGAAAGCTTCAAATCTAGGGTGGTGAGGGTCGAAGAGGGTGGTGAGGGTCGAAGGTGGCGGCGAAAACGTTAGAGGCGATGAGCATGGCAAGTTAGGGGGGTAAATAATTATTTTGTTTATTTGCTTTGACGCTTTCCAGCTGAGGTTGAAAGCGTTTGCGTGTTGGTTCTGTCTGTCCTTATCAGAATCCTTATAAGAAAAAAGATTCATATATATATTTTTTATACTAGAGGAATGCGATGAGCTATTAAGCTGTTTTTCACAGATGTTCGGTAGTTTTCACGGATGTTTGGTAAGGGAGGGGGGGGCGGCACAATAGCTCTGATAAAGGCGATTCAATGTGAACTCAACTTTAGCATCAAGTTGTGTTGCTATTTTAGAGACCAATTGAAAACCGGCCTAGTGGATGAAATTATTGCCCACAAATTGGATAACCAAACCAGTGCTAAAATAATACTGTAAACGCGTTTTGCCCTGACAGCTGTCGGTTGGCTTCCATAAAGACAATTGAATATTTCCTACGTGTGTTGTGTAGCATTACATCAGCCATGCGAATGCGTGATTCTTCTTACTTGCCATGCAAATGCCTGATTTTTCTTCATTCTTTTATATATGGATCGGAGCGATCGCAACAACCCTTCTCTCCCTACTCGTCCTGAATGGACAGTCAACGATCGACATGTCACTCTTCCACTCTTGTGATTTGATTAATTGTTTTAGGATCCCAATTCAATAAAAAAATCTCTACACTTTTCTACGTTAGTAAAAGGGGGCATCTTTAAAAGCGAGAGTATTTGCACGGCCCTGTTGCACACAGCGTGTACGAATCTAAACCGGTGACATTCTGCCACGTGCAATTTGATGCGTACAAAAAGTGAGGGATATGATTGATTTTTTTTCTCTGATGAATCGATGCGTCGACACGTACCGAGTGGACATAGACGTTGCTATGAAGGCATTTCAGAGGTCTTACCTTGGGGTGACACACTCAAAAGAGTCTACCCCTGCCGGGGTTCACACTTCTTAGGTCATCACCGTTGTAAACCCCGATCCGTATTTATTTTCTCTCGTTGAAACTGTGCAAGCAAATTCCTCGTTTGCGGTATCAAAGCGAGACACCGGGCTCCAGGAACTTTTAATGTTGGCTCATGGCCTGTGCCATCAAAACCAATTTTATCGGCGTGAGATGTCCTCTGCGCGACACCGATGTGCACGCATTCATGGCGGGATTTTAATTTAGCTTTTTGTTCGACTATTGATTGCATAAGTTAAAAGTTTTGAAATAACACGTATGTATGTATGTTGAACTTCTTTCGAACCGTACGTTATCGCCTCGTACGGTCGGTTGGTTACGGACGGTGCGACGGAACTTCAACATACATGCACACAACCGTGCTGATCAGAGGACAACAAACTAAACACGAAAAAATATGCACTTACCAGGCGACCCAGGCGGTACCTGGACACTGAGACGGACGCTAACGATGAAGACGACGGGCGGAGTAACGTCATCCCGCGTCTTGACTGGAATCGCGGTTGCGCGCGTGTCTGCGAGTCAAGGTGCAGCAGCGAATCGGCTACTGCCCGCAGTTTGACGGGCTGCTCGAGCACATGACGGGCCGCGAGACGCTGTGGATGTACGCGCGCCTGCGCGGCGTTCCCGAGCGCCTCATCCCGGCCATGGTGGACGACGCGCTGCGAGCGCTGCTCGTCGAGGCGTACGCCGACAAGCTCGTGCGCACGTACAGGTGGGCCACGCACGCCACGCACGCCACGCACGCCACGCACGCCACGCACGCCACGCACGCCACTGCGGCCGCTCCGGGGTGACCAATAGGGTGTGAATTGGTCTGTCATGAGGTAGGCGCTGATAAGCGGTTTACAGCGATGCCTTCGTGCATTGCCACTTCGTTCTGTGCCCTGGAACCCCCCCCACCCCTTGTCTTGCCTGACGATCTCCCGCCGTGCCGTGGCACGTGCCCCGGATGGCGCCTCCTCACCGACGCAGCGGTGGCACCAAGCGCAAGCTGAGCACGGCGGTGGCGCTCATGGGCTCTCCGCCCGTCGTGTTCCTGGACGAGCCGTCCACGGGCATGGACCCCGTGGCGAGGCGGCTGCTGTGGGACGCGTTGAGCCGCGTGCGCGAGGAGGGCAGGGCTCTCGTCATCACCTCGCACAGGTGTGTGCGTGTGTGCACGTGTGTGTGCGCGTGTGCATGTGTGTGCGTGTGTGCCTGTGCGCGTGTGTGTGCGTACACGTCATGAGGCGGCTGGGCGTGGCGCTGGCCACCCACCCCCTCGTGTGCTGTGCCGGCCTTCATAGGTGCTGGCGAACAGCACTTGTCCCGACAGTCTGTTAAGGGCTATACGGGGGATCTTTGTTCTTTATACATGTGGCCCCATATGTGTGTGCACCTGCAAATGATCATGAATGTGATTAATTTTGAGTAATTATTATTATTATTACTACAGTGTACATGCCATGCCCACTTTCTCATTTTGACCTCATCTCAATGTTTAACTGCAGACACCAAACCCTTGACAACTGCACGTGATTGATTCTGGAGAGGCCTTCATCCAGCAGTGGATTGACAAACACCTGTACATGTTGGCTGGATTATTATTGCCATATCAGAGTGTATATAAGGAATATTACGTGGTGGAATTGTCAAGTTTTGAGCACCCCCTCCCCCCCGTTAAAACGCTGTCCGCCCCCCCCCCCCCCCCCGTCTCCTGGCCACGTGCGCTCCCCAGCATGGAGGAGTGCGAGGCGCTGTGCACGCGCATCGCCATCATGGTGAACGGGCAGTTCCGATGCCTGGGCAGCCAGCAGCACCTCAAGTCGCGCTACGGCAGCGGCTACACGCTGCTGGCGCGCATTCGCGCCGAGCAGGCCGACACGCAGCCCTTTAAGCACTTTGTCGAGACCACCTTCCCCGGTAACGGAACGCCGGTTTCACGGTTCGCGTCTCTTTCGATCGATCGATGATTTAAATGCCGCGGGCGCGTTGCGGCGACCTCGCAAACGAACGCGCGGAAAGTATTGTACGTAAAAGCAAACGAGTACAACTTGGCGAGTAAATAGGGGAGGGGGGTGGAGGAAGATTTGGAGGGGACTGATAGGGAAACGAGCGACGAACGGCAGATGGACCACGACAAAGGTCGAGTCGACACAATGCCAAGCCACGCACGTCCGGAGGGGGGGGGGGGGGGACAGCCAACGGAGGGTCCTCAGCACCAGCAGAATGCTGCCGGGGAAGTCGGGAGAAACTCGATGTGTCAACAAAAAGTAAATCAGAAAAACGCTCATCGTGGGAGCCCTGCCTTAACACAGAGACACAGAGATAAAATGCAAAAATCCAATCGGCTGATGTTTTGGGTAGCGTGGCACTTCTTAGGAGCGGAGATAAATGGCGTTGGAATTAACCAGCATGGTGACGTATGGTCAAACAACCCCCACGATGACACAACACTGCATGGAGATGCCTTCATCCAGCAGTTGATTGACAAAGGCCTGTAAATAATAATTACTTGTATACAGGATACAGTTTTATGTCTGTCTTAAGGACATTTACTCTGTCCATGTAATTGCAGCATGTGATGGATTTGTGCGTATCGAGTTGGACTGAGGTAAAACTGGCATTGCCATCCATTCGTACAAAAATCAATTACCCCGAAAGTCTCATCTTGATTTGCTCTCGCGAGATGCAGCTGACCCAAGTGTCAGGTTACAGAGTACACAGTGCACCGATTGAATGCATTCCTGTCAACCCATGCGGTTTACCCAGTATTCTTGTACAGGGAAATTGAGTTTTCAGGTCCATACAGCATACAGCGCTTTCAATAGGGCAATTTTATTTTGTCTGTTTGTGTTTCTTCCTTGTGATGGGACTTTTTAGGATGAACGTTGAGATTTCTAAGGGTACGGGATGACTAATGAGGTTTGAATTGGTCTGTAATACGGTAAGGCACTGATAAGGGGTTGTCAGGAATGTAAACGTGTGTTTCCAATGCAGATATCACGTGTCACGCAACATGATGTTTCTGTGTTCTTGATTTTACGTTACGTCTGTCGTGTGGGGGTTGTTCCTTCCGATTGCAGGCAGCATCCTCAAGGACCAGCACCAGGGCTTGGTTCACTACCACCTGACCGACATGGACATGAGTTGGGCCCAGGTACACACTCGGCAGTCGTCCAGAACAACACGGTTGACGGCACTCGCGTCGCGAGCACTCCTCTAAGCTGTCAACGCTCGCAAACCGATCCCAGCCACGGCTGACTTTTGAGTGGCACGTGGCAACCTTCCAACTCACCGTTGTCGCCATCCTGTAGTGACCAAGGGCGGTGATGCACGGCGAAGAACCGGCACGGCACGGGGGAAGCCTTCATCCAACAGTGGATTTTGACCAAGAGGCTGAACATTGTTTCATTATTTTAAATAATAGTATGCACTGTACAATATGTCATGCTTGCAAATAGGCAATCCAAAAATGTTGGGATCCTGTAATCGCAATGTTGTAAAGGATGGATAATACACTGTAACATGATAGCAAATGTCATGTTAATAGCTTCAAAAAGTCAAAGAGTCTCCACTTGTTCGCCATCGTTGTCAACACATGCCTGGAATCTTCTCCAGGTGGTTTCCAGAGCCAGAGTCTCCAGGGCAGCACATTTGTTGTGGTTTTGTGGCAAATTCTCAGAAGTGCTAAAAACATTTTTAAGCACCCTGTACGACTGTTGCTTTTATATAACCTGCGGGTATCAGGAATTGCGGTATCTCGGGTAGTGACAGCAGCAGCCAAGCCACAGCACCAGAACACGACCCCACTGGTGGATTTTGCTGCTTCTGAAAAAGAGCTAGAAAGCTCAGTTGGACCTTACCTGGTAAAATAAAATAAAAAAATTGGTGGATTCATCCCGCTCATCCCTCGTACGTGTCCCCCCGCCAGGTGTTTGGGATGCTGGAGAAGGCCAAGCGAGACTACTGCCTCGACGACTACTCCATCAGCCAGATCTCCCTGGAGCAGGTCTTCCTGGGCTTCGCTCGCTTCCAGCGGCACACGGAGGAGCGCCCCGAGTGACCTCCCCCACTGCCGCCCCCGCGTCACCGCAGCCCGGGAAACAGCGTCTGAAGATCCTCGTCGGGAGGGGCTGGGCTTGTTTTTGGCGAGGGCGCTCGATCGATCGCTCGCTCGATGGGCGACAGGCTGCGTTGCCAGCAATGCCCGTGAACCCAGGTTTAAGCGCCGTCCCCAGCCATCAAGGCGACGCGGCCACCACGCCCGTCGTCACCCACTGGAATCGCCGTCGCCGCAACTCTCCGTCCATTCACGCGCGACGACGGCTGTCGCGTTGTTTGCACTGCACGATGACCTCCGCTCGACAAAGAGTGTTTCCGTCTTGGGGTCCGCGTATCCTTTCCGCCGACGGCGAACGCGGTCCCGTTCTTTTAAAATGAAAATGAATTTCACTTCGCGTGAGAAGCATGCAGGCGCGCACACGGTCTACTCGTGCATGCCACTTGCACTTTCATCAGTAGAAGTGCCTGAGCGTTTGCGATTTGAGCTGTACATCGTTTTCCCTTGCAGACGCCGGTGAAAGCATCGTTGATTTCTCACGCTCTTGTCGCCACTTAACGCGTGCAAGCGTGAATTCAGCCATCGCTGGCAGGGTGGACATGAAGTTACGTTCGTCGGTAATTATGTTGCAGATCTCAGATATGAAAATTTCAGTTACTTTTTCTCATATGGTCGTCATACTGTAAATTCCAGTTTTTTGTTTCAATATACTGATATATATACGTTTGATGTTACATGAACAGATGTCTTCTATAAGGTATATTTTGCACACAGTTACTTAAAAAAATCGATGATAGATAAAGCAATTTTAGCTACAGTACTCACATTACTGTCTTGCTTCCACGTTCAGGTTTTGAGGGAATGCTGCATCTGAACCAACTCCCGTCAAAAGGATTGCGTTATATCCGTGCACGCATCATGAATGACCTCGGTTTCACAGCTGTCTCTCGGCATGATCAGCGTTCTGCTTTCATCACACAGCTTGGGAACACATTTGTAATGAAAGCTGCACTTTTGGCATTCTCTCGCATGCGATCGTTTATAGCTCACTCCCTCTCACCTCTCCACGTTTTCTTTTAAACATTGCCAGTTTGGACTGAGTTTATAATACGCTTGCGTCCAAGCCAGCCCCCCACGTGGACCCGAGGAGTTGTGACGTTGGAGCCATTGGCTTTGGACGTCACCTCTCGTCATTGCGTACGAGAGCCCACCGTAATATCGCTGCGTTGACCGCATAGCACGGCTGCTACAACACATCGGGCTCTCTCTGAGCAGTTGGATTTCGAGCCCTCCTTCGATCAAAGATCGAATCAGGGTGATGGATTTTGTGCGAGTGCCGGCTTTAGCGGACCAGCGTCCGTTCGCATGCCGATGGCGCTGTGGCGTCACCTGCATGTGAACGGAAGTGTCAGGAAACCCAGCGGCATTTGTTTAATGGGGCTGCACCATGCTGACGCGAAGCAGAAAGTCGAAATCGGTCTGCTACCGCAAGCTATTGGAAAAGATTGATCCATAAGGCCCCGCAATCTGATTGACCAAAATGTCATCTTTACACGGGGTAAAGCAGATCGTTGTTTGTGTGCACATAATTTTTCTGTTATACATGATTGGAGGCCGGGCTTCCAACATCAAGAGTCTCGCACGGCCTTTCAGCCCCCAGCTCTTGGCTTCTGCTCACCTTCGTGGCCGTGGATGGCGTTGTGGGTGCACAGCGCTCGCCGCCCAAGTCCGTGGGTCTCTGTCATTCCCGTAGAGGGGGGCGCGCCTCCGAACGGCTTCGATGCGCAACTCGCCGTCTCGGGAATTGTCCTGCTGGGTTCGGGCACGAGAGTCCGCATTGACGCGTGACCCATTTTGTGGCCGCGCAGTCAAGAGGTCGCTCAAACCGAACTTTTTCATTTCCTCTTATTCTCCGCCCACATTGAGCCTACACAAGACACGGCTTCAATTTGGCGATTGTGAGGTTTTTGTGTTGAGTATACACTGGTGTGGGGGGCTGATGATCTCAAAGGGAGCTATCAGGTTCTGTGTAAATACAACTGTGTGACGTGCAAATGGGACGTTGTTGTTACAGCCTTGGGGATTTAGGTTATTTCCGTGCTCGTTGATATAAAATATCGTTGCTTTTTCCATTTTATATCTGGTGGCTTTTGTCATGGGTTGAGCTTGTGGACCACTATTAGGTGAATTTGGCACGTGTCTTTTTTTACCAAAATCAAGCACTCAATGCAAATAGAAAATATACCGTGTTTTTCAAAAGAGAATTTAACAACAGCACACATGTTTATCGATAATGGACTTAAGAGAGCTTCAATCAGTAAATACGTCTGATATCAACCGTGCACACAAATGCAAGTCAAAGTGTTGGATAAATTACTTAAAATGACACTTGAAAGGTCGATGTGTGACCGCAGTGCAATTCAGGGGTGATGCTCAATTCTGGCCGCATTCCGTTCATTTGGTCTGCCGACCCGTGCCCAGAGCACCGAGCGCAGCGAGCAGTGCGTTCGCACGAGTGCAGCGTCATTCTAAAACCGAAAGCCACTCCGCAGATGTGACGCTTGAGAGAAGCCCGCAGTGTCGTGGGAGATCCTCCACGCGGCGGACGCTCTTCCACTCTCCCCACTGCGCGACCGAGCCGTATCGGGCGCCGTGCCGAGCCCGGGTCGGCTCAGGGGGAGCGGCGGTGGGGTTGTTTGTCCCACCGCATTTGCCGCACGCGGCGAGCAGGTTGAGGGGTGCTCGTAGTTGACGCTGTGCAATGGTGACGACATCACCACTTCTATTTTAAAGCATATGTACTTTTATACGTGTATATCGGAGCGTAGAACTATTTGATTTCATTGAGCTGATTTATTTGGGCTTCATGTCTGCCAGTTCCTTTTAGACCAGGCTTCCCAAATTACAATTCTCGTTTCCAGCCGTGGTGCCGGGTTTTTTTTTAAAATAAAATACTGTTTATGCAATATCTTTAAAAATAAAATTTCATACAATTGCGGAAGATTGGTAAATTGAAAATGTGGACCATTGCACGAATGAGGACAAGCTTAGATGAGCAAGTTGATCTTTGGGGGGGGGGGGGGGGAGCTACCTGTGAACATTCAAATACTGTACACATCTAATACAGGCCTGCGCGAGGCTGTGCTTAAAGTTCCAGACGTGCCCCCCCCCCCCGGCTTGCTGACACGTGAAGCTGATTTTTCGACGTTAAAAGGATCGCGTCCACCTTACGTCGATGCCGTGCGCGTGCAAGTGGCGAGTTGCGTGCGATTACTTGAAAGCATCGCCGTCGGGACCACTGGGCAGACAAACGAAACTCAAAAAAAGTCTCGATTGTGCATCTGGGCCAAATAAGTGTGGAGCCAGTGGCGTTCCGTGTTGGTGGCCGTCACTCGCACAGTTCGCCCAACGCGCCCGAGAGAGAGGAGCGAGAGAGGAGCGAGAGAGGGAGCCGATCTTTGTGCTTTCCGTGGAACTCGCGAGCTCAGACCACGGTCGTGGTCGGCAGGGCCAGATTAAGTTTGATGGGGGGGGGGGGATCTGCCTGAGGGGTGTTCGAGTTGTGGGGGGGGGGTGTCTTCTTTCTATCTTCTATTTCTTACCTTTTTTTCATCATCACATATGCCCGGTGCCAAACACTCCATTGTTGTCATTCAGTGTGGTTATTTAAACAGAACAAGCTTAAGACAATTATTTTAAAATGTGTCACATTATTTGGTGGAGAATACACAGCGGTGCTTTGACTATAATTATATCAAATTGCCTATAGGATGTATGACATGGATACAGTATTGCATTTAAGCCGTTATAAAGCAGGACATTTGGGGGGGGGAGCAGCCCCCTAAAACTCCGAGGTCTGAGCTCCACACGACGCGTCACAAACCCGCCGGCTTCTCACTCGCTCGCCTGTTCTAAGATCAACGATTGGGGAATAAAATATAACTTCTTTCCTGCCAAGGATTTTCCATGCATAACCATTTGAGTTGAGCCCTCTCGGGTGAGGCGTGGGGCTTGCGTTTGTTAGTTTTTGTTTTTACTCGGTGCTGTGGAATGTCTTGCAATGAAAAGGGATTTAGCATTTAACGAAAGTGATTGTACATATGCAGACATATCTACCTTGTTGGTTTGTAGTAGCTTACTTAGCCGGAAATTGTGATTTGTTTTTAATCTGGGTGGTTAGCGTGTGGCAAGATTTTGTTGAAATGTTTTTCCCCCCCACTAAAGTCTCTATCGAATGTTTAATCGTGACCGATGAGCGGATATGGCAGACATGCCCGCTTGGCCCATTGATTTGGTGAGATGAATGGGACGCCATCCTAGGACAGTGCACATTTCTTCTCCTCCACGCTCGGTGGGGAGAGACTGGTGGGTGGGACAGAGTGAGAGTGACCGTCAGCCACAATGAATTTTGTTCCAGATCCGTCCTGCCAGCTGTGTGTGTCCAGCACTGAATATTAATAAGAGAGGCTAACACCATTCAATGGGTATTTTAACAGACTCGTCCGTTCGAAGGGAGAGACGTCTGTCGCTGTGTGGACACGTCGCCCCGTGTTGATACGTGACCTCCCGCAGCGGAACTGCGCTCACTTCGGTTGGTGATCGACGTTCGGACGACGTATCGGAGCGAACCGCGACCCTAAAAAGGAATAGCACTGCCCACGTGGTGTAGCCCCCCGTGATCCGTGGGTCAAACAAATCACTCGAGAGCGTTTTTTTGTTGCGAATGCTGTCGCAAAAGGTCACACGTTTGGCGCAACGGCCCTTCGCTGACTGTGCGCGATGATTGATTTGCCATTCGATGTTGTTTTGAATGAATGATGGGGGGAGGTTCGTGCTCTCTCAAGAGGCTTAACCCAATCTGCCCGTCTTAACCCGAAGATGGCATTCCGTTTTCTAGTCGCATCTTTGTTTTGTATTCGATTGCGGTTGTGTGATTGATATGCTTCTCGTTGTTTGGCAATTTTTGTGTTTCTTATTGCAAAAAAAAAGTTTCAAACGGTTCTTGTTTAATGTATGACTGTCCTTGATTGATAATGGACTTTAAAAATCTGGGTTGATAACAATGCAGGTGTGCGGTTCTGCTTTGTTGTTTAACTTGTTTAAAACCATTATTTATAGTCTTGTAACAAGAGTAATTTATAAATTACCTTTTAAAATATACAGTCGTGTTATGGTCTCCATTAACATATCTAATATAACTCATTTGCATGAAGCTAAAATGAAAAAAAAACACACCAGCGAGAGTCGGAGGCGATAGAAATGTTGATATACAGTACAACAAGTGATGTGTACACCCTAAGTAATTAGTTTGTACGTCTATACTCGACGCAGAAGATACTTGGCTTCGATCGTCCGCGAAGTTCCAGGGCCACAATCCGTATCTGCACAAACGATGGCAGTTGCGGACACTTGATGCAGAGGAGATGTTGTCACGTTCGCTCTCCAGTCGGTGTGCCACTGTGGTCACGCAGGACACACCATTGGACATCTATCGACTCAATGCCCCATTCACAGATGCGAAGGAGGCATCATCGCGATAAACTCTGCCATTTCTCGCACAGTTGCGTGGCCTCAACCGCCGCATTGCAACATGATAGTTATCGCTGTGCACACGGTGCCGGATGAAGCGAGTGCGGGGCCTGTAGAATATGTTATAAAGGGGCCCTAAATTAAAAAAAATATAAAAACACATTTTTAACTTTCACAGTAAAGTAATTGTATTTTTTCATTTGCTATACAGCCAAATAATACGACCAATCGCTAACCTTAAACACCCAGTCGGTCATGCAAGTTGAAGGCAGTGTAGTACTATAGTAACAGAGAGAATGCAGAATCACTGAACCGGAATTTAAATCGAAACGGAATTGATAGCTTGATGAAAGCATTTAGAGCAGGGCCCTTGAAAGTGCGGGGCCCGTAGCTACTGCATATGTAGCAGCTACTGCATATGTAGCAGCTACTGCATATGTAGCAGCTACTGCATATGTAGCAGCTACTGCATATGTAGCAGCTACTGCATATGTAGCAGCTACTGCATATGTAGCAGCTACTGCATATGTAGCAGCTACTGCATATGTAGCAGCTACTGCATATGTAGCAGCTACTGCATATGTAGCAGCTACTGCATATGTAGTAGCTACTACCAGAGGTGTGGACTCGAGTCATGTGACTTGGACTCGAGTCAGACTCGAGTCATGAATTTGATGACTTGCGACTCGACTTGGACTTGCATAACAATGACTTTGTCCCACCTCTAAGATGTGGACTCGAGTCATGTGACTTGGACTCGAGTCAGACTCGAGTCATGAATTTGATGACTTGCGACTCGACTTGGACTTGCATAACAATGACTTTGTCCCACCTCTGGCTACTACTAGCTACTACACGTGTAGTAGTAGTAGCAGCTGCTACTACACGTGTTGTAGTAGTAGCAGCTGCTACTACACGTGTTGTAGTAGTAGCTGCATATGTAGCTACTTTTGCTACTAGGATAATCCGGCACTGGCTGTACATCAACAGCAGCCACATGAATGAGACTCCAATTCCCAACTCTTATCTGGACCAATCGGTCCTCTGTGTCGTGGACCTCAAGACCAGGCTCAATATATTTCCTCTTCTCTGCTTTTGAATGGAATCTCTTGGTTGGCACACTCTGTGGTTGTGTGTACACACCACACATCCACCCGTTTCGCCTGTGCGATGTGTCCCAATCCTTCGCGCAGCATCTTGAGGTGTGGCTGCATTTGGATGTCACGTTATTGTTACAGATTGCAAGTGCGCCGCACAGAGCGAATGACGGAACATTCGAGCACACACTCGTCCATAACGGCGCCTGAAAAAGAAAACCGGCGGGCGACGTTTTGAGCAATGGCCCTTCAGTCAACCCGTCGCCCCTGCTTGGTTACCGTGACCTCTTGTCAGCCAGCCCTCGACACTTCACGTGGCCTCAGGGTGCACCTAGCCTGGCACAAGCGCTGCGATGACGTCCCAGCCACTTAGACGCGAACTGTGGCTGTCTTTGGTAATAATTTCAACCCCAAAACGGGGAGATCAAAACCTGAAGCTAATCGGTTTTGATCTTCCACGAAGCTCGCGGTCCACTCCTTACCAGCCACGGCAGGAGACGCGGACAGCTGACGCACAACTTGCAAAGTGAAAACCCTCCAGCAGTGCAGTCCCGAGCCAATGCCCGATCGGCAAACACGAAGGAGAGGTCGCAGCTTCAGTTTCATTTATTTGGTAGAGCCCTGTGAGCCATTCGGCTCTTGAATCGGGTGCAACCGCAACAAACAAAAACATGAACAAGAAAACATCTTAAAGTGACTTTTACGCAAATAGAAAAATCCAGGAAAAAACTGCAAAATATTCCACAAAAAGCACCGTCCACCAACGCTGTGTGCAAAAATCCGAGTGGGATGCAAGTCAAACAACAACAACTACAAGACAACTTAGATTAAAGCCATCAGTCTAACTCCGTACTACAACAAACAAACATGGCCAAACCAAAAACCGTTTTCGAAATCACCAAAATAAAGCCATAAGCAATGTAACAGTGATCATAGGAACTGTGACCGAAATTTCACAATAAACGACATGAACAACATAGACCACCAAAACCCTGCAGCCATAGCTGTCTGCATGAGTCACTCCACAACAGCAGGAGCATCAGTCGGAGTATCAAAATTTTCAATGCACCTTTAAGATCAGCACACTAAATAAAAACTCAAGATCATACTTTGCAGCGGCCATCCGGAACGAAACGTGATTTTAAGCCGCTGAACAGCAGTGGCAGCTCTGGGTGTACAACTCCTCTAGAGCAGCTTTGAGTGAAGATCTCACAGGTCGTGATCCAAGTTGCAGTGAGGGGGGAGTGTGAGGGGGGGGTGTGAGGGGGAGGGAGGGGGAGGGAGTGTGAGGGAGGGAGGGGGAGGGAGTGTGAGGGGTGGGAGGGGTGCGAGGGGGAGGGAGGGGGAGGGAGTGTGAGAGGGGGAGTGTGAGGGGGGGGGTGTGAGGGAGTGTGAGGGGGGGGGAGTGTGAGGGGAGGGAGTGTGAGGGGGTAGGGAGTGTGAGGGGGGGGAGAGTGTGAGGGAGTGTGAGGGGGTAGGGAGTGTGAGGGGGAGGGAGTGTGAGGGGGGGGGGTGTGAGGGAGTGTGAGGGGGGGGGGAGTGTGAGGGGGGGAGAGTGTGAGGGGGGGAGAGTGTGAGGGGAGGGAGTGTGAGGGGGTAGGGAGTGTGAGGGGGAGGGAGTGTGAGGGGGGGAGAGTGTGAGGGGAGGGAGTGTGAGGGGGTAGGGAGTGTGAGGGGGAGGGAGTGTGAGGGGGAGGAAGTGTGAGGGGGGGAGAGTGTGAGGGGAGGGAGTGTGAGGGGGAGGGAGTGTGAGGGAGTGTGAGGGGGAGGGAGTGTGAGGGGGAGGAAGTGTGAGGGGGGGAGAGTGTGAGGGGGAGGGAGTGTGAGGGAGGGGGAGGGAGTGTGAGGGGGGGAGAGTGTGAGGGGGGGAGAGTGTGAGGGGGAGGGAGTGTGAGGGGGAGGGAGTGTGAGAGGGAGGGAGTGTGAGGGGGAGGGAGTGTGAGGGGGAGGGAGTGTGAGGGGGAGGGAGTGTGAGGGGGAGGGAGTGTGAGGGGGAGGGAGTGTGAGGGGGAGGGAGTGTGAGGGGGAGGGAGTGTGAGGGGGGGAGAGTGTGAGGGGAGGGAGTGTGAGGGGGAGGGAGTGTGAGGGGGAGGGAGTGTGAGGGGGAGGGAGTGTGAGGGGGAGGGAGTGTGAGGGGGAGGGAGTGTGAGGGGGAGGGAGTGTGAGGGAGGGGGAGGGGGTGTGAGGGAGGGGGGTCACGTGGGGTCATCAGCTGATCTCCGAGCGCTCTCGCGCCGCTAGGTTCGCGATCACGGCGCTGGCGCTGGCAATGGCGGTCGTGGAGGAGGAGGAGAGTCTCGAGTCGTGGCTCAGTGAGTCGTCCCGTCTCCCTGTCGCGCTCCGTGCGGGGTCGCCGCCGCCGCCTCCTCGTGTCCCGCCCGCAGCCTTCAGCCTCGGCGGCGCTCGCCTCCTTCTAGTCTGTCGAGTAGCGGCGCTCCCTGCGTGAGCAGGTTACTAGGCCGCTGCGATGCCTTTCGTGTTTCCTAGCCACGCCCGGGCCCCCACCCCCACCTCGTTCCCCTCCCCGCCCTCGCCCGCCCGCCTTGGACGCGGAGCTCTCCCCCCCCCCCGCCCCTGCGTTTCTGTAATTCATTCTCTGTTCCTGTAATTCATTCTCTGTTCCTGTAATTGCTTCACGATTTGTGGTTGTCATTCGCTGTGAGTCGTCCGTGTCATCGGTGGCGCCGTGATTCCCGGACGCAGATAATCCCAGTGGCGGGCGGGTGTTTGAATCAGTAAACAAACCTCCACCTCCTCCTCCTCCACCTCCTCCTCTTCCTCCTCCACCTCCTCCACCACCTCCTCTTCCTCCTCCTCCACCTCTTCCTCCTCCACCTCCTCCACCATCTCCTCGAGGTCGCGACTCTCTCTCTGCCTTTCCGCGATGCAGTTCAAGGGGAGATGAAGGCGGCCGAGCGTGTCTCTGGCCACGACAACCCCGTGATAGGTGCTCGCTAACCATCAGTCTGTATGGCAAAGGTCTGGTGCACGTGTGTCTTTGTGTAATGTACATTGCGTGTTTGTTTGCTTATATTTACATGCCTGTCAACACATACGGTTTACCCCGTATTTAGCCGTTTCAATGCGGGCGTTTTATTTGTGTATTTGTTTGTGTTTCTCCCTTGTGATGGGACTTTGTAAGATGAACGTTGAGATTTATAAGGTCTGAATTGGTCTGATAAAGGGGTTCAAAGCTATGAATTAATGGTGTGCACTTGCACGTTCGTGTGTATTGTCTGCACGGATGTGTGTGTTTAATGAAAAACACTTGTACAAACAGCAGACAACTTCCCGTTGTTTCCTCGTCTCCGTTGCCGATGCCTGTGTGTGTTTGTGTCTCAACAATCGCCTTACATTCGTATCGATTGCCCAAACAGCGTTCCATTGGCGCGCACGTTACAGCATTTTTGTTTTCATCATAGAGGTGGTTTTTTGGGGGGGCGGGCGGGGTTTGATCGCGAAAATATAAATGTGTGTCGTTAAACCCACCAACCACCCGACGCGGCCAATAATTAGTAAGGGGTTGTCACGTAAACAGAACGTGACAATTCGTTACGAGTACAGCAAACCCGGGTTGTGTGTTGGAGAGTAAACCCACAGCATTTACAAATTGGCTACCGTGACATTTCGCTGGCGAATACGACAACCAGCATCATCAGGCGACAGCCAGATTTGTGGAGAAATTCTGTTTCGTTCATGAATAGAGGGACAAATATTTACACGATCTAACCGAAAACACCTCTTATGGATAATATTGGTCGCGAAAGCCTCTGACGTGTAAATATATTTTTGACATCACTGCATCTTCGCCACATTAAATCCGCTTCCAGAGGGGAATATTTATTCTTGTTTTTTAACCTGCCAACGCTGTATGGTTTTAATTGCGGCGAAGTCGTCGTGCCTGTCAATGCAAGTAATTCCAGAAGTAACAACGGAGGTGCGCGTTGCTATGTGGCATCGTCAGCGGTGTTTTATAGTCTTAGCCCTGGGTGAGCAAAAATAATACAAACGGCTCAAAGAGTTTACACTGCATTGCATTTGCAGTGCAAAATTCCCGCACCCGTGTGTTCACAATGCCGCATCATTGTCCGGTGTTAAAAATCTCGGTCCGAGGTGAACTCCGGGGAATCGTTATCCGTCCACAATGCCATCGATCAGTAGCCCTGTAGAATGACACCAAAATCTTGTCCGAAGGCAACCCTGGCAGCCGCCCAAGAAATGTGGAATTTGCGCAACACTGCCCAGGCCACTGAAGGAAAAACGAAACACCGGCCCATGCTCATTGTTTGAGCCGCAAAGTTTTTCTTATTATGTATTTGTTAGTGATCTCTATACTGCTCGTGTGAGTTTTGCAGAATACTGCTCACTATGGCAGTTCTTTCTTTTAAAAAAAAAGCCTTTGTTTGCACAAATGTATCCGTGTGCTTCCTGAAATTTGCGGCTTTGTGGCTGGGCAGCACTGGCCGTGTTTTTCGTGTAGGCTAATGACGTTGCATACTAATTGTGAATGTTTCACTTCCACTCTTAAATGTAATCTTCCAGGTCCGATGCAATCAGTGCGGTTTTGTGGAACATCAACAGCGGTTGTTTTGTGATATGGACTGGCTCCCGTCCGTGAGAATGTAGAACTCGTGTCTGGAAACAGAAGGGACATCCCCATCGAACGCTCCATTGAACAGGAAATAACTTAGACGTTTTCACTTAAGTTTTAAACGACCATCGCTTCCTTGTCGAAGTTGTCCACGTCATTTAGACCTTCCTCACTGTGCAAAACCTTGCTGCGTTACCTTTCATTTCTGCCTCTCTTAGTTGTAATTGTAATACATTGCATTGTGATTGCTGTGACGTGCTCAGACAAAGCAACCAGCCCCATGAACCGGCAGGAGGACTGGGAATACATCATGGGCTTCTGCGACCAGATCAACAAGGAACTGGAAGGGTCAGTCTTCTTTGTGGTCGGAGGGAGAATGAGGGTTAACATCAAGTGACGTAACCAACATCCGCAGTGCAGTATCTCTCAGATGCACACGACCCACGGGGTTACCGCACGACCGCTGAGCCAAGCGATACGTTGCGCTGTCCAGGGTTGTCGCAATCGCAGATGGCTCAGCCATGTGTCCAGGTTCGTTTACCTTCGGTATGCTGAGTGTGTGTCTTGAGATGAAGAGCAGAGTTGGGCCAAATGTTGGTTCTGCAGGCCACCCAGTCTCCCTTTTTACGTCCACCAATCCACCCTCTTGTGTCTACCAATCAGCAGATCCGTGTTATCCTCTTTGCCCATGTTTCAAGGAGGCAAGACGATAAGATGTGGATATGGAGATGGTAAAGTGCTGTAACAAGGAATGATATGTTTAGATTTAGGCCTCTTAAGTCTTGCAGTTGCTTAGCCTTGACATCATGTGAGCCATTTTCAACCCACTGCTGGATGATGACTTTCCCAAGTCACCATCTCACACTGTCCTGCGATGTAGCAATCCGTCTAGCACCTGCACATGAGCTAATTTCATTGCTCCATCTCCGTAATGGACATTTTTAATGGCACATTACCCCATTTCGCAGCCACTCCGACGTTAGTCTTTATCACCGGCCATCGTTTTTTTGAGTGACGTGTCCTGCCCAGGCACACATAGAGCTATGTCCATTGCTCTCAACTCTATTCCCCAGGAGATACGTAGTTAGAATATAAACCAAGGCTTCACGGGCACAGAGGTCGGCAAGCAGACTTAAAAGTATGATGCTGTTGGGCATGGGTCCTGTGCGCTGTGAGCTGGGGTCTGGAGTCTCGCCGTAACGACGACCCCGTCTCTTGACTCCGTTCTCCTGCAGGCCCCAGATCGCAACGCGGCTGCTCAGCCACAAGGCGCAGTCACCACAGGAGTGGGAGGCCCTGCAGGCGCTGACGGTGAGCGCGAGGGTTGGCACCCCGTCGGCCCTCGGGGCAGATACTCCGGCACTGTGCCCCAGCGCCGTCGAAAACTCGCAGTGATGGGCGTTCCTGGTCACTCATGAGACTGCCGACGTCTTGAGTTCTCTGTTGGTTAAAGAAAAGAAACTTGAAACTTGCACATGCCGCTTCCACTCCACTCGGAGCCAGTGGCTAGATGTCCATGACTGCACACAAACCTCATGTCGTGCAGGAGTTATGTCGGTGTGTTCAGCTTCCCTGACACACGTCGATTGCGTAGATTGATTTTAACTTTATTTATTTTGTTCTCTTTTTCAAATGTATTGAGCTTGTGCTTCTGGTGTTGTATCACGAGACAAATACACATTGGGAAATTTCACGAAATAGTGTGTCCCTGTGTGCCAGACACTGGCTGCTCAGATGTTAACCCAGATTCTCAGCTGTGCTGGCTCGGCATACTAGTTTCTGAGACACTTGGTCAGTAGTTGTTTAATTAACATTTTGTTCACAATGTGGTCTTCGTAAGAACGTCGCAATGAATCCTATATAATGTACATATGTTGCCTGGCGGAGAACACAGACTCGCTTGAGAGCTTAAGACCGAGAGTCCTCTTATAATGTTCATCGCTGTTGAGGCTTAATTGGAAAAATGTGTTCCCAAGAGCCGTGCTTGCTGGTGCTTGAGAGGGCTATAAAATATACAGTGGACCTACACATGCATTGAGAATGCCGTGCCTTGGCCACGTGGTACTTGATGCAGTTTCACTTAGCCAGGCTGCGTGGTTTCGCCTGGCCGCGTGCTAAGATCAATGACATGGGTTGTGTACAAGTTGTAAAGACATTTTTTTTCTCACCGAAGCAGTGCCATCCTGAGAGAGGTAACATTGGCGGTAGTTATTCATTCATGGTTATTAAGTACGGTCATTTCATATATTAGTTATTGCTATAATGAAGCTTTCTGCTTGTACATAAAATTGTACGTGACAACAACCCGTGTTTAATATTACATTTTTGGTAGTGCTTAAGAAGATTTTAGTCGCCATGCTGCACAGTCTATGCCTCTCTGTTGCAGTAGAACAAGTAGCGTGCGCTTTTACTTACAAACCCACGCGGCGTTGCTCCCAGGTGCTGGAGGCCTGCATGAAGAACTGCGATCGGCGGTTCCACAGCGAAGTGGGGAAGTTCCGCTTCCTTAACGAGCTCATCAAAGTCGTCTCACCGAAGGTGCGCCGCCACGTTCAACAACATTGCGCCCGCGCACCGTCTATTACGTCTGCGACAAAGAGCTTCATAGCTCATCGGATTCCTCCGGTATAAATACAGATTCTCATTCTACGACGGCCACACAACTGCCGCCCGCGCTGGGTGATGCGTATAGGATGCGGTGGGGGGGGGGGGGTTGATCAGTTATGTTCATGTGTTACATGAAGGTTCACGTGTTACATGAATGTCGCCACCCGATTGGTACGGTTGGCTATGTACCAAAGAAAGAAGTTCAGCGTGCACACGTACGTCGAGGGTGGCGAGTGAGCCGGTGGACAGCGTTCAGGAGTAGCCTGGTCGCGGTGAATGCCTGAAACGCTGTTGGCGAATGATCGAAGCGGGCAGTGGTGTTAACTACGCGGTCTGTGGTTTGAGATTGGTGTCCGCAGTCCAAGGTGGTCGCATCTGTTTGCTTTGTAACAATTTACTCGTATTTGTCAATCCACTGACGAAGGAAGCCTTTCCTTTGCTGCGTCGGTCGTTGGCGTCGGTTGGAGCTACTTCACCATGCTGGTCACGGTTGTTTTGTGAAGTGGGAGAGAGGGGCCCAGAACCAGTTCGGATATTCCTCGCCACCGATGTTAGCCATGACCTGGAATCGGACTCAAGTGGCCGGGTTGATAGTACCGGCACGTGAACTTCTGCGCTACCGTTCATCCGTTTGGAATCGAATCGATTCCGAACGGAATTGTAAGTAAAAGGCGCGTGGCACAGTTTGGCGCCGGTTATCGTAGAGTCTGGTCGTCTCACTACAGCTCTCTGCGGTAAGTACAGTGCAATGTCGCTATGCCTCTGTAAATAAAATTAACGCTAACCGCTGGCGCGTTCTGAGATTCAGCGGTGAACGGGACACCACCCACCCTGCGACTCTCTCTGACGTCTCAGAACGATAAAGGGTTAACTATTACGCTGCATTCCAGGGTGCGAAGGGTTAACGAGTGTGCTCTCTGCGTTGTCGTGCCCCTTCTCACCTGCGCGTGGCAGTACCTGGGGAGCCGCGCGTCGGAGAAGGTAAAGAAGAGAGTTATCGAGCTGATATTCAGCTGGACCCTGGCCCTGCCGGATGAGACCAAGGTCGCAGAGGCTTACCAGATGCTGAAAAAACAAGGTTCGTGTCCGTTGCTATGAGCGGTGACATTTTGTGTTCAATTACATCGCTCGGCATCAATTATAAAACTTTTTAACGGCTCGTGCCATTTCAACGTTCACAGTGTGCACCACGGGAGAAGCGCTCTTATGCATATTTAAATGATTACGTCCCGGGCACTGATGCATTATTTAGCGTGGGCTTTTCTTTATTCTTGTGAGCTTGATGAGAAACGTGCGGGCAAATGAAGGCCCTTTTATTCTTTTGTACTCTTTACCTGATCGTAGTAGTATAATGGCGCTCTCACGAGAAAAAAACATGAATACTTGGAACACTGTCGTAGAATAACCCCAGGAAGACGACGCCACTCGCTTTAATACATTTATTTTTAATATACTAGGGGCATATCTGTTATACGTCCTGCACACAAATCAAGCCTAATTGTCTAATTCTGGAATGAGCTCAATTAAGTCATGAAACATGTAGATATCGTTTTAATATTTTTTTGGGCAGTCATTGGTGACTGGGCTGAGAGCCAATTTAATCACAGGAGGCTGATTCCCTGATTCGATTATTTTATCGGTGCTGTCTCAGTGCCGCTACCGCATTTTTGGCACCCTGAGCAACCCAGCTACGTCCCTGGCCGCCTCTTATACGGCAAGTCCTCGTTTAACGCGGTAGATGCGTTCCTGAAAAGTTGCCCGTTAAGCGAAAATCGCGCGAAGCCTAAACAATTTCCCCATAAATAATATAACGTCAAAATTTGGCGATTTACGACGTATGCACATGCCGTTAGATGGTACGACAATTAACTGTGGGGGTATGCCGCTGCGTTACTGTATCATTCCGTGTACTGTATCACTATCGCTCAGCCGCACAGCTCAAGAAAGTAGGTTATTACTATTAACTACTTTCTTGTCGATCGCTTAGAGACCACGTTATCATGGTGCACATTTGGCATTACAACGCTGCGCGTGCCACGTTGTGCGAGAAGTGTTCTCAAATGGAAGAACCGCGTTCTACGACAAACGCGTTATATGGACACGCGTTAAGCGAGGACTTGCCGTCTAATAATAATAATCGTGTCGACACACCGAGCGCTTGCCCCGAGCTCGATGGAGAGCCAGAGGCCTGAGTCAGAATAGCGGTCCCAGGTACAGATATCACAACATCACGTGTACGTCACGTGACATCCTCAACGTACGTCACGTGGGCTACCAGCACGTGGGAATGTTGTGTGTTTGTTTGTATATTGAACTTTTTTGCGCACCGTACGTAGCCAACCGTTGCTCATCGCAGGTGCGGGGGAGGACAACGGACTAAGCACAAAAAGCAGTTTAAAAAAAACATGTTTTCAGTCTAGATTTGAAATGTGTTATTTGTGTCATCCGGCGGTGCGCCGGGATGATGCCGTTGGAAGGAACTCTGCAGGGAGCCTACCGTGGGGTGAATGTTGGCCCCCGGCTTTTGCTTTTGAGCAGGAATCGTGTTGGAGGACCCGATGATCGAGGAGGACAGAACACTGGTGCCGCCGCCACGGCCCAAAGACACGCTCTTTGAGGATGAGGAAAAGGCCAAGGTAAAGTCAACCGAAGGTTTGTTTCAAAATGTATCGATGTTTATTCTCGCCATTGTCTTGCTGCCTTCGCATACAGATTTCTGGCAAACTGAGTATGCCTTTATAGCATCTAGAAATATAAATTAAATAAAGGGATTGTTTTGCGTACGTATTTTTGTTCCTTTAAATGTCTACTTATTGTGCTATCAGTATTTTATCATCAGATGAAATTCATTTCCATTCGGAAATATCAGTGAGCAGTTCATCACCCTGTGTCAGGGCATGACTCTAAAAGTTGACATCACCTTTGAAGCCACTCAACAGGCCTCTCTCAACAATATCTGCGGTGGAGAAAAAATATGTTCTTAAGCGACAAACCAGATGTAGTATTTTTTTTTGTGTGAAATCATTGGTGGCCAGACTTGACACCATCAACTGGCAACAATCCAGAAGGCACTTTAACCACTGGGTATAACTGTGGCCTGGATTTGAACCCAGAATCTCAGTAGTGTACTGCTCTGACTGTAACCCCCTAAGGTACGCAACCACCTCTAATCTGTGTCTACGTTAAGATTTTCCTGGGTTCGATTCCTGACCCAGGCACCTTTTCTGTGTTGGGGTCTGAATGTTCTTCACCTGTCCTGCATTGGGTTTCCTCCACGTTCGCTGGCTTCCTCCCGTAAACTAAAACCACGCACGATGTCACCAGTATTGGATAAACGTCCCCATTGCTGAAAGATTACCTGAAAATTACCAAACTTAGGATTACACAGGGCAACTTTCACCCCCTTTTGGGGAAACTTGAGAGGACCCTTCTGAAAAGGAGTCTTGAGACTGTAGCATAGTGAGGCATATTCATAATACTAGTAGTAGTAGTAAAAAAGGTCGGCATTGATGTGAAGCATGCAGGTATTTCACGAGGCAGAACGGTCAAAATGATTTCTTTATTAAATTGCTCGGCCACCCGTGAAATTGACTACAGCTGCTACGCGCGGCGCACGGAAGAGCAAGGGCACGATCGTTTGGTACAACTGAAACTTGAACCCCTCCACACCGCAGCAAAGACTTCACCAAAACACCCCCGCAACAGAATGGCCCGTGCCACATTCTCACACATCTCCATTGGTTTAGCGGTGGAGCAGTAGCGGGTCTGCTACGGAGTGTCCTATTTTCGCGGCGGGGTTGAACTCTTCCATTGACACCGCACGTCGATTCTTGCCTTTTCTTTCTCTCTCCAGCTGCTGGACCGACTGCTGAAGAGTAAAAATCCCGAAGACCTGCAGGCTGCCAACAGGCTTATTAAGACCATGGTGAAGGAGGTGAGCTCACACATCGGGAGAGCGTCTTGTCAGTTCGTCCATCACCATCTGTGGAAGTTAAAAACAAATCAAATCGCAACTATTTGTTTACTTTACCAAAGAAAAATCCGAATACCGCCACAGTGGTGTGACGGTCAGCACGCTGGGCTTCCGATCCAGGGGTTGCCGCTTCTGTTATCCCCACATGGCGGTTGACACAGCGGTGGTGCAATTTTATTAAATCCTCCCCCCGCCACCCGCCTCTGTCCCCAGGCAGTGGTACGGCAGGTCGCGTGCGGTGGGGTAAAGCGTGGAAACTCCACCTCTTCCAGTCCGCCTGACCAGTGTGAAGGCGCAGGCTGAACGCCCGCTAGAGAGGGGGCTCTGTAGAGGTCTCGCGAGCAGAAAATTGCCAGGCTGCAACGTTACCTGAGCAAAGAAAATCGCTCCGCATGCATGTCGAACGTCTTTCGCGCACCGTACGTAGCGATGCCCGTCAAGGCCGTGTGGAGGGGGCATTTCGCGGGCGGTTGTTTAGCGGAGCGTAAACAACGGGGGGCCCCTCTGCACACAGGACCAGGCGCGCATGGAGCGTGTCGGCAAGAGGATCAAGGCGGTGGAGGAGGTGGACGGCAACGTGAAGCTGCTGAGCGAGATGCTGGCTCATTACCGGCGGGAGGACGCCTCGGACGACGATCGCGACATCATGAAGGTGAGCCGGCGACGCCGCGGGTTGCCGCCGGCGCTCCCCCCGTAACTCACGCTGCGCTTTGATCTGTGTGCCCCACGGAAGGAATCCGATGAGCGGTAAAGCTCTCTTTCACAGACGTCCAGTCGTTTGCAGATGTCCACTTCTCTCCTGCGCTTGTGATGTTTGTGTTGTCAGTAGAGATGTGACCGTTCGTCGATTCAAACACCTATTCCTACGCGCCTGATGGGCGTGCGTTGAATCGCGTGCGTAAAAACCTAAGAGTAATTAGCGGGTATTGTTTTAATTCATTATTTCCCATGATATACTCGTTTATACCACTGTGCGGTGGAGCAGTGGTGCAGCATAGCGGTCTGAGTTTGAATCCTGGCCATGGCTAACGTCCGTGGCGAGTGGTATCAGTCCCGGACTGTCTCCTTCACCAACCCACCGCACTGACCAATGCGCCGCAGTACGGTCAACAAAAACCTCCTTCATCCAGCAGTGGATTGAAGATGGGCTTTCATACCATTGTGGATTTTGTCGTTTCATGCCACTGTAGCATCTTGCACTGCTTATAGGTGAAGTTTAATCTCTTTCGTGGCTCTAACAGCATGTATGCACGACGACTAATTTTAATAAAGTGCTTCAAGGACAACTCTAATGGCTTTCACCACAAAGGAAGACTTTCATTTGATTTTAAATGAAGATGGTGAAAATAATAGTTCGTAATTTTCAACCCATCGTCAATACATGTAATCGATATTGCGGGTTGTTTGACCGTACTTCACCGTGCTGGTCAGAGTGGCTTAGTGAAGAAATGAGGGCCAGGACCGATTCGGATGTGACCCTCCATCGTGGCTGGGAATTTAACTGGGTTGGCTATGGTTAATAGTAGTGCACTAGGCTATCCACTACGCTCCTGCTCCACCCCCCCCATCCCCCCATATTTGTGAAGGCGGTAATTTTTTTTTTATCCCGTTGAGTTCTCCGCGATTACTCCTTTCATGTTTCTTTTCAGTTCTTTTACGAATTAACGGCATCGTCTTGGGCGTGAGAGAGGGCGTTACGTTTCGGCATTCTCATCTCGAACCGCGTCAACAAATCCAAACGGCAGCGCCACGCGTGTCGCGTTTGCTTCACAGGAGCTGCACGAGCGCTGCGAGAAGCTGCGGCCGACTCTGTTCAAGCTCGCCAGCGAGACGGCCGACAACGACGACGGCCTCGGTGCGGCGCTCCCCCCGTCCGAAAAGCGCGCGCGTTCACGCACGCACGGACGCACTACGCGCACACACAGTCATGCACACAAGCACTCGCGCACTCACACACTCGCACAATCACGCACGCACTACGCACACACACAGTCATGCACACAAGCACTCACGCACGATCACGCACGCACTCAATTGCGCAGCAGTCTGACGCGCCTTTCCATCACGGGCATGTCCGTGTCGCTTTCGTGTTTGCGTCATCTGTTGTGCATTACTTGAGTACGTGTGTATGTCTTCTTGGTTCTTTCGGTAAAGTCACGTGGATAGGTAAAAAAAAACTACGACGTTTCGATCACAACACAAGCGATCGTCATCAGGTCCACCTGATGATCACCTGATGACCATCGCTTGTGTTGTGATTGAAACGTCATAGTTTTTTGTTTATATTTTTGAACCTATTTACGTGACTTTACCGGAAGAACCAAGAATATGAATTCCTGCAGTCACGAAAGCTTTAAGTCGAGATTTACATGTGTATGTGTGTCACTTTGCATGCGTGTGTATGTATGTCCGCGTGTCATGGGAGCGGTAGTGTAGCAGTTAGTGCGCTGCGCTATGAACCTGGCGACTACGGCCAACACCAGTGATGATTATCTGAACCGGTCCTGGGCCTCCCCTAGGTCGACTCAGCCTTAAATGAGTACCTGGTGCGGTGTGTAAACATCGCCCCAGGGGAGACGAAGGCAGCCGGGTGTGGTGTGGGCCACCCACCCCCTCGTGTGCCACGGTGCCAGCCTTCATACGTTATCGCTAACAGCACTTGCCCCCAACAGTCTTTTAAGGCTATAGGGGGGGGGTTCTTTGTGTGTCTGTCATGCTTGTGGTTTGTGTGTGGTGTGGGCCTGATTACTGTGCGTGTCTGTGTCACGTTTGTACCGGCACTGCACATGTTGGGTAACGTTAAGGGCATTCATGACTTAATTCGCACGAGGAGGTCATTGCTTGCACTGAATCGGATATATGATGAACAATGATCTCTGGCTACTTAGTCACTCGGGTCTTCACTGCAGAAGAGATTCCCTACGCGCTCTTAAATCAATGGCAGAGAAGGCACAGTGCCCCCCCGGAGTGACCGCCGCTGTCGCCGCCTGCTTCTCTCCCCTCGTTTAGCCGAGATCCTGCGAGCCAACGACGACCTGACGAGGGTCATGAACTCCTACAGGAAGATTGTGGAGAACCGGGAGGTGAACGGAGATGCGGGGAAGATGGAAACGGGCACGGCGCTCGGTAGGCCACCCCAGCAGTTATTTTCCTCCTCTGCCGGTGGCTCGTGGTCGGTGTGAAGCTGCTGAGTGAGCTGCTGGCTGAGTGACTCCTCTGTTGTCTGTTGATTGGGATTTGTTTGCTGGAACGATCTGGGGTGGTGCTGCGGCTGCTACGTACGTTTTATCGGCCGCGCCGTATAAAAAAAACAAACTCGTCCGGTGTGTCTCCACCGCTGCGTGTTGTTCGGCCACGGCGTCCCAACGTCTCGCTCCACGTTCTGGGAGCTTCTTCAGGGTCTGAGCTTCCAGCACGCGGAGAGAAAAGTCGGACGTCGTTCCGAACTGCACGCGGCACAACGCGAAAAACACATCGGAGAGTCAAAATTTGGTCCGTGTCTCAACAGCTTCATGTTACTAATTGGTAATTTTCTGCTTAATGGCAGTTTATTTTCTTGTCCGTTGAAAGTTACAAATGAGTTTTGTTGTTACAAAATGTGAGTGCGGTGCTGTGTGCGCTCCACTCTGAACCTGACCGGCCGAGGTCCATTCCCAGCTACGGCCAACGTCAGTGCCGAGTGATATCCAAACCGCTTGTGGGTCTCTCTATCCCCGTGCTTCACCAACCCGCATTGACCCACCTGGTGAAGTATGGTCAAGCAGCTGCCATGGCCCTACACGGTGTGGAGATGCTTTCAATCGGCAGTAGATTGACAGGGCTGCATTCCTTTTTATTTACAGGTGTGTTTTGTTGTAACTGATTGCGTGGTTTGTATTTTATTTTATAATTCATTCTTTCCGATTAGTTTCAGCGAATTCTTTTATGTTCCACGATGACTATGCAGCAGGTGGATGACACATTTCACAACCCGCTTAAAATTATTGCTTTTCATGCACGTTCGATGATCAGTCATCGGTTTCGCTGTGTGGTCCGTGATCTCCAACGTCGAGCTGCTGCATGCATACTCTGTGCATGTGAAATCAGCTGCTCTGACCAACGGAGTAAAATTCCGCTCAACAATCCTCACGTAGCAGCTTTCAATCTCTCCCCGTGCGCTAAAACCCCAATTCTGTCAACAAATCGATTGTCCCACCAAATGACAAAGTTTAAAACAGGCCGGTAATTGATACAATTCACACTCTGCCACGTGTCACCGAGTCACCCCTAATAATCAAATATTAACATCTGATGATTCCCCACTGCCCCTCCTCCCTTATTCCTACCCTCCCACCCACCTACCCTCCCACCCACCTACCCTCCCACCCACCTACCCTCCCACCCACCTACCCTCCCACCCACCTACCCTCCCACCCACCTCCCCTCCAACCCACCTACCCACCCACCTACCCTCCCACCCACCTACCCTCCTACCCACCTACCCTCCCACCCACCTACCCTCCCACCCACCTACCCTTCCACCTACCCTTCCACCTACCCTCCCTCCACCCATCTTCCACCAACCCATCCACCCACCTACCCTCCCTCCACCCACCCACCTACTTTCCCACCAACCAACCCACCCACTCACCTACCCTCTCACCTACCTCTCGCCCATATAACCGCCCTCCCACCCACCCTCCATCCTATCCACCCCCCTCTTTTTCTCCATTCCACCACCCCTCCCTCCCACGCTCCTTTCCGACAAACTCGCTCCGATCACTCCCAAACCGCACCTCCCCCACCACCCCCCCCCGCTCGCCAACGCTCGTCTCCACCGGCGCGCAAGACGGAGGCGCCGGGGGGGGGGACGTGTCGGCGCTCATCGAGCTCGCCGGGCTGGACGTGGCGCCCTCGCTGCCGGCGCCACGACCCAAAGCGGCGGCGGCGGCGGCGACGCGGCCGCCACCGCCGCCCATCTTCCCCGTGGTGCCGCCCCCTCCCGCGAGGCACGCCGGGAGCCTGGCGGGCAGCGCCGCCCTGGAGCGTGCGGCGAGCCTGCTGGACGACGAGCTCGTGTCCCTCGGTGCGTGGCCCCCCCCCGTCGTCGCGCGCGGCGGAGCCGAGTGCGGCGGCGTGTCCTCGGAATCACGCGGCCGGACGTGACGTGTCCTGTGTGTAACGGGGGGATGTCTACTTTGAAAAACTAATTTCTTTGCAACAGCTTTTTGTGTTTAGTTTGTTGTCCTTCCCCCGCACCTACGATTAAGTTCTACATAAATGCGTGTGTTTGGAGACCGCAATTTTTTTTTAAATGGTTGCATGCTGCCACTCCCAAAGCTGAAGAGTTGAATGGTGTGCAAGGCTTTGCCGACTCGTTGTTAGCTGCGTCTCCTCCACACTGCGCAGAAACGTCACGCGCTGGGCAGTCACAGGTTCGGTCTCAATGCAGCAATACCACTCCACTGTTGCCACAAAGTGGTAGTAATTGTTTTGACCCTGGAGGTATGATGGGCTCTGTTGATTCCCAACTTAGGAACTGAAGTTGCAAATTTCATATTTTAGTTGTCATATGCTCTAACCACTGTGCCACCAGACCAGATTCCGACAGGAAATATATATTTTTAATTAAATATGTATTCACTGCCATCGCTACTGGTTACAGATCCTATTCATGTTCCTCCTGTGTTTGTTGTGAGCATTGATTGAGCTCCGAGTGGCTCTAAATGTAAATTATACTTCTGCAAGTGTGAATTTTCTCCTTTTAAAGAATACATGGCAACGAGCGCGTGTCGGGTACAAAATGGTGTCCGTACGAGTTGGCGCTTGCGATGTTGACGGGGAGTCTTTCTGTTTTGAACACAGCCATCGACGAGCCCGTCCCCAACCCGGCGGTGGATCCTGCCGTGGTCAACTGGGACTCGATCATGGTGAGCGTGGTCAGGAGGAGGAGGAGGCGACGTGTGGCCCACAATTGGGCGATTCATTAACTCGTTTTTTTATTTGACCAAGTAAGGCACACTGATATATGTAGCTCTTTTTGCAGAAGCGACCTGGCCACAAATGATATCCCAATGAAGTAGCTTATCACGACGTGGAAGTCTAGAGCAGCCTAATACTCTTAAACGTGTGATGTTGATTTAAATGTGGAGGGAAAAACCGAAGGAGGACTTCAGATATACAGGGATCAGGATCAGAATTTAACCCACGACCCCCTGTATACCAGGCGAGGAGGTCGTGGGTCACTGCATCGCGCGCTTCAGATGCGCTTCTGCTCCCGTCTGGAACGCTCTTTTGATATTAGGAAGCCACTGGAGCTATGCACTGTGAAATCTAGATTGAAAACTAATTTCTTTATAACTGAGCACGGTTGGCTACGTACGGTGCGAAAGAAGTTCAACGTACATGAATCAGAAGAAAAACTAACATAAAATAACCTGATCGGTATGGAGGCTCCCACAAGGCCATGCGGAAGGGCGTGTGGCACAGTTTGGCGCCGGCTAGCGTAGAGTCGGTTCTCTGCGGGAGTACAGTGCAATGTCGCTATGCCTCTGTGAATAAAGTAAACGCTGAACCGCTTACGCGCTCCCGAGATTCGGCGGTGAACGGGACACCACCCGACCTTTCCCGTTCCATCTCGCCACGCCACCCTCCCGGTTTGACAGCAGGACCGGTCGGCCGACGTCGCGTTCCCCCCGCTGGGGGCCGGCTCCTCGTCACGGAACGCGTCGCTGGTGTCCACGCCGTCCCACGGCGGCGCCCCCAGGACCGACGCGTCGTGCCCCAGCGGCCTGGAGGAGCTCGATCTGCTGGGCAAGACCCTGCTGCAGCAGTCGCTGCCGCCGCAGGGCCTGCAGGTCAAATGGTAACGTCTCCCGTCGACCGACCCGCTGTTTCATTTGCCAAGTCAGGTGGAGCTGTGCAGTAGGCGGCGCGCAGGGGGTAATTTAGTCTTCTGTGAAAACCTGAGAGCCTACGCTTGTTATTACGTACCCAGGCAGTTATTTACCAACTTTAAATTTCGCTTTTGATAATGTTCACCGTGTCATCCTCTAAAGCACAAATTTCTGCAGTTAACTTGAAAATCGACTCAATCCTCATGCTTTCAATTCAACGTTTTTTAAAATTTCTTTGACACAAGAGCTTTTGCGGATCATCAATTGTGGGTTTTTATTTTTTCCGGGACACCCCTCCGTTCACGCCGCCGCTTCCCCCCCCCCCCCCCCAGGGCGGCACCGCAGGCCAAGCTGACGCTCCACGAGATGCAGAGCAGCAAACTGCCGCCTCCTCTCTCGGCGGCGTTCCCCGCGGTGCCGCCACCGCAGCCCCCGGCCGGCCCGGCCCAGGGAGCGGCGGCCGCTCTGGGCATCGCCCGGCAGCCGTCGCTGGAGCTGGAAGCCGGACAGAGTCCACTCCGTGGCGGGGCCTCCTCCTCCTCCCAGCCGGACGCGTCACTGGCCAGCGTGGTGGTGCCTCTGGAGTCGATTAAGCCCAGTGAGAGTCCCGTGCGTGGCCTGTGGTGTGTGTGTGTGTGTAACCGTGAGAGGAGCGGTAGTGTAGCGGTTCGCGTGCTGCCCCCGTCGCTTATCTCGGGTTGGAGACACGTTGACCTCTGACCTGTTTTATTCAGCGAATGTCTTTATGCGAGACTTTTTTACGCACAGCACCAGATACACAAGGGAATCAATTAAACAAATGGATATGTATGTCGATGTTAACAACCAAGCGCCGCCCACGTAGTAGTACTACGGCCCCATCCATGTTCGGAAGCGGCCCTGCCCCTGGTCACACCGGAAGTGCTTCGACTGAACCCGCCGGTGCCTCGGAAGGTCGACGCCAGGCATGTGGACTCAATGCGAGGGTGGGGGGAGCAACGCTCTGATGGCCCTGTGTCCCCCCTTGCAGGCAGCACCCCTCCTGTCACCGCGTACGACAAGAACGGGCTGCGCGTGCTGCTACACTTCGCCAAGGAGAGCCCCCCAGGCCGCGCCGACGTGCTCGTGGTTGTGGTGTCCATGTTCAGCACGGCGCCGCTCTGCATCGGGAACATCATGCTGCAGGCCGCCGTGCCCAAGGTGCGGTCTCCCGGCGGCGTTGGAACGGGCGTTGGAACGGCGTTAGAATAGGTATTAGAACAGGCGTTAGAATGGGTATTAGAACAGGCGTTAGAATGGGTATTAGAACGGCGTTAGAATAGGTATTAGAACGGCGTTAGAATAGGTATTAGAACGGCGTTAGAATGGGTATTAGAATGGCGTTAGAATAGGTATTAGAACGGCGTTAGAATAGGTATTAGAACGGCGTTAGAATAGGTATTAGAACGGCGTTAGAATGGGTATTAGAATGGCGTTAGAGTAGGTATTAGAACGGCGTTAGAATGGGTATTAGAATGGCGTTAGAATAGGTATTAGAACGGCGTTAGAATGGGTATTAGAACGGCGTTAGAATAGGTATTAGAACGGCGTTAGAATAGGTATTAGAACGGCGTTAGAATGGGTATTAGAATGGCGTTAGAATAGGTATTAGAACGGCGTTAGAATAGGTATTAGAACGGCGTTAGAATAGGTATTAGAACGGCGTTAGAATAGGTATTAGAACGGCGTTAGAATGGGTATTAGAATGGCGTTAGAGTAGGTATTAGAACGGCGTTAGAATGGGTATTAGAATGGCGTTAGAATAGGTATTAGAACGGCGTTAGAATGGGTATTAGAACGGGCGTTAGAATGGGTATTAGAACGGCGTTAGAATAGGTATTAGAACGGCGTTAGAATGGGTATTAGAACGGCGTTAGAATGGGTATTAGAACGGCGTTAAAATGGGTATTAGAACAGGCGTTAGAATAGTTATTAGAACGGGCGTTAGAATAGTTATTAGAACGGCGTTAGAATAGGTATTAGAACGGCGTTAGAATGGGTATTAGAATGGCGTTAGAATAGGTATTAGAACGGCGTTAGAATAGGTATTAGAACGGCGTTAGAATAGGTATTAGAACGGCGTTAGAATGGGTATTAGAATGGCGTTAGAGTAGGTATTAGAACGGCGTTAGAATGGGTATTAGAATGGCGTTAGAATAGGTATTAGAACGGCGTTAGAATAGGTATTAGAACGGCGTTAGAATAGGTATTAGAACGGCGTTAGAATGGGTATTAGAATGGCGTTAGAGTAGGTATTAGAACGGCGTTAGAATGGGTATTAGAATGGCGTTAGAATAGGTATTAGAACGGCGTTAGAATGGGTATTAGAACGGCGTTAGAATAGGTATTAGAACGGCGTTAGAATAGGTATTAGAACGGCGTTAGAATGGGTATTAGAATGGCGTTAGAATAGGTATTAGAACGGCGTTAGAATAGGTATTAGAACGGCGTTAGAATAGGTATTAGAACGGCGTTAGAATGGGTATTAGAATGGCGTTAGAGTAGGTATTAGAACGGCGTTAGAATGGGTATTAGAATGGCGTTAGAATAGGTATTAGAATGGCGTTAGAATGGGTATTAGAACGGGCGTTAGAATGGGTATTAGAACGGCGTTAGAATAGGTATTAGAACGGCGTTAGAATGGGTATTAGAACGGCGTTAGAATGGGTATTAGAACGGCGTTAAAATGGGTATTAGAACAGGCGTTAGAATAGTTATTAGAACGGGCGTTAGAATAGTTATTAGAACGGCGTTAGAATAGGTATTAGAACGGCGTTAGAATGGGTATTAGAATGGCGTTAGAATAGGTATTAGAACGGCGTTAGAATAGGTATTAGAACGGCGTTAGAATGGGTATTAGAATGGCGTTAGAGTAGGTATTAGAACGGCGTTAGAATGGGTATTAGAATGGCGTTAGAATAGGTATTAGAACGGCGTTAGAATGGGTATTAGAACGGGCGTTAGAATGGGTATTAGAACGGCGTTAGAATAGGTATTAGAACGGCGTTAGAATGGGTATTAGAACGGCGTTAGAATGGGTATTAGAACGGCGTTAAAATGGGTATTAGAACAGGCGTTAGAATAGTTATTAGAACGGGCGTTAGAATAGTTATTAGAACGGCGTTAGAATAGTTATTAGAACGGGCGTTAGAATAGTTATTAGAACGGCGTTAGAATAGGTATTAGAACAGCGTTAGAATGAGTATTAGAACGGCGTTAGAATAGGTATTAGAACAGCGTTAGAATGAGTATTAGAACGGCGTTGGGCGTCTAGGCGTGGTTCTGCAGGTGTCGCTACAGTCCCAGCACTGTTCCCTTCCCAGACGATGAAGGTGAAGCTGCAGCCGCCCTCGGGCACGGAGCTGCCGCCCTTTAACCCCGTGCTGCCCCCGAGTGCCATCACGCAGGTCATGCTGCTCGCCAACGCTCACAAGGTTCGGTCACACGGCCACAGTGGGGGGGGGGGGGGGAGGGTGTGGGTCCGTACCGGGCGTCACTGCTGTGGTCACACTGCAGCATTACACTGAGCCACCAAAGCGGGTAATTTTTCAGTATTGCAATGTTTGCCCACTGCCGCTTACATTATTTATTGTTTTTAATTGTGGGAGGAAACCCGGAGGCAACCCATACAGAAAGAGAGGGGAGAACATACAAACACGAAAAGGCATCCTAGTCGGGAATCAAACCCGTGCACTTCATGCTGTGAGGCAAGCAAGGCTGTCACCCAGCCACCTAACACGTGTGAGGGTAACGGGCAGAACTGCACAGAATTCAGTAATCCGCTGCTGTAATGCCATATTTCAGCCACCTCTCATCACAAGTCTGCAACGCTTGATATTTCCAGGCATTCTCCGAGTGTGCGGTGAGCAGTCCTTGTGTGATGCGAGTGGGCTGCGTGTGCGGTGAGCGTGCCGGGTGAGCGGGCCAGGTGTGCGGTGAGCGGGCCGGGTCAGCGGGCTGGGTGTGCGGTGAGCGGGCTGGGTGTGCGGTGAGCGGGCTGGGTGTGCGGTGAGCGTGCCGGGTGAGCGGGCCGGGTGTGCGGTGAGCGGGCCGGGTGTGCGGTGAGCGGACCGGGTGTGCGGTTAGCAGACCGGGTGTGTGGCTGTTGCAGGACAAGGTGCGTTTGCGGTACAAGCTGACGTACACCCTGGGCCAGCAGCCGCACTCCGAAGTCGGGGAGGTGGAGGAGTTCCCGCCAGTCGACAAGTGGGGCTACCTCTGACCCCGGAGCCTTTTCCCTCCTCGCCGGCTCTCCGCGGTGACCTCTGCGTGTCTGGGAGATGCCAGCGGCGCCACCGAGCAGCGCTCGCGGTGCCACCACAGAGATTGGGATTTTAATGAAAGCAGCGGCCGGCGAGAAAGGAACGAATTCATTCAAGCGTGGAGCGCTGTGTGCACAGGAGCCGGGTCAAGGCGTAGCGTCGTGTGCGTATTTCCATGTCACCTTTAAATTACCATCCGTTTTTGTCCGTTAGATGAGCATTAGGCGTGGTCACGCACCAGCACAGGTTGTCGATTGTCGTGTAAACTTGTGATGTTCGAGCGTACAGGATGCCACACGTGACGTGCTCACAATCGCCGACGATACGCACCACCCCCTCCCCGTGAGCTTACAGCTCTTGCCAGTGGTCCAAGGTTGTAAAGAAATTAGGCTTCTAAGGCAGCCGCTGGCTTGCATTTGGTGCAGTAGGGCACCCCGCAGAATGCGTTTAACCATTTAAAAGTGGCTGTGTGTGGGATAATAAAAAAATAAACTCATGGCACTGAGACGAGAGATCGATGAAGGTGGGAGACAGACTGCAATGAAGTTTAGCAAAGCTCATTCCCCCAGAATTAAACTGTGAAATGTCAGCTGTATGTGTTTGCAGCATCTGTGCGTTTTTTTACATGTTATTTCTATATATTGTTTTTGCTTTTGAACCACGTGCATGAAATCGCACTTGCCATTGTCCCAGCACTCTAAGCGAAACTACTTGAAGGGTATTTCAGGAATTGCTTCGCTTGCCCCGTGGCTGCTTTTGTGAGTGACATTGCTTGCCGGCTGCCAAACCCAGCCATCCGTGTCACCCCCGCCAATGCAAGTGCCTGTCAGGGCGTGCGTGTTGAGATGAAGTTGAGCGGCCCGCTTTGTTGACGTCTGCCCTCGGCTGCTTGTACGCGACAGACAGCGCCACGATTGCCAAAGGGTGATGACACTTAGCAAATCAAGTCTATGGCACTACGGCAGCGGCTGTCAAGCTTCCCAATGAGTTTTCGGATTGCGCCGCGTGTCAATCGGCGCGATGTCCCCCGACGTTTCGCTTCTGGCACGGAGAAGTGAAGTTCCTGAAGAAGCTCCGAGCACGTGGTGGGGGCGAGAAACGTCGGACGTCACGACGAACAACACGCGGTGCAACCCGAAAACACAGTCAAGTTTTACGGTGGTCGGTTTCACCCGGATGGCACGTATGTGACAAAGAGCTTCATCGGATTCCTGCAGTTTAAATAACGATTCTGATTCTAATTCTGGCACCTAGCTGTCCAGGATAAATTGGGTCATTGACATTTTCTAAACTTTGCAGAGCATCGGGATACAAGACTGCCCAGATGCAGGACTTGCCCACAGTTTGTGGTTTGGCCACAATCGCGCTTCAAGTAATTTTTGGGGTTACATTTTATTTAAAGTTTGTGTTGTGTGGTGGTGGGGGGCCGGGGTAGGAGTTGAGGAACTTGGCCAAATTGCGAAGATAACCCCGAGTCTAAGCCAGGTGTCGTGTTCTAGGAATGGAAATGCACTTGCGCGTTCTCGGCGTGCGCTGGCACTGGGGGAGGTGAGCGATTCTGTGGCGCTTCCGCGGCTCCGACCTTGGTGGGTGGATCTCCTCCGACGGAAACGTTGCGTCGGCAAAAGCGCGTAAACCGCCCCCCCCCCCCCAGCGATAAGAACTTGCGTGTAATTGAATCGTTACGTCCGTGCGGTATGTGTTTGCACATCTGAAGCAGAAATAAACAATTGAAGAATGGAATGTTAATTTAAGAAAAAATCAAAATTAATAGGTATATGCAAGCATTGTTGTTGTTGTGCCAGACATGTCCTCGGAGTTGTATTTTTATAGTGCTAACTGCTGCTCGCTGTGCACGTGAAGAATGTGAATGTTTTGGTTTAAAACAGTGCCTCATGCATTTTTACCAGTTTTTTTGCCATTTGTTGACTCGCGTTAGAAACTCGTCGAGCGTACTTTACACCGCATCACGCCATCTCAGTGCAGCTGTGTTACAGCAGCAGCAGCCTGTTACAATAATAACAAAATAACGGCATTTCCAAGAATGTGTACCCGAGTAGCCGCTTGTATGGAAAGACCGAAGCAAAGCTTTAACCAACACGTGGGTCGTTTTACAGAACTGGTCACTGGGGTTTGAGATCGAGCAGTCGTGGCCTTCAACATCACGTTGTCCATGACAAAGGTAAATGGCCCCAGCATTTTCTCGACGACCAAACTTTACAAATTGTTATTTTCTTTGAACCTATCTACGTGACTTTACCAAAAGACCCAAAGAATATACTTAACATTTTCCTGAACACCAGATACCAAACGCGCGTGTGGATTGCGTAGAGTGTGACCTCGTCCGCCGTTAAACCGGGAACTTGACAAAGCTGGACCGGGATCGATGCAGAGGTTGCAAACGGGTTTTGATTCCTTACCCGTACCTGGCCGCACCAGGGTCGCAAATGGGAACCCGTACCCGGCCGGGTATGGGTTCCCTACCCATACCCGTACCCTACCTGAAATGAGTGATAAACGGTGACTCACCAGTGACTCACGGCCTACCCGTACCCGGCCGCACCAGGGTCGCAAACGGGTACCCGTAGCCCGGTATTGGGTAGGGTACGGGTATCGGGTACCCGGTTGCTACCTCTGGATCGATGTCACCGATGGTTTGGAGGCCCGCTGACTGAAAGTGCGACGCTCGTGACCTTTGGGCCGCGTGGCCCAGAGGTCAAGAGCACGGGCGGCAACCACCGAGGGTCCGGGTTTCATTCTGGGTGTGTACGGTGAACTTTGTTCGCACCGTACGTAGCCAACCGTGCTAATGGGAGGGGTGTGTGTGTGGGGGGGGGGGTATCGGCTGTCCAGGATCACAACTGGGGTTTTCCAAGTGCGCACCGAGTTGAGATCAGCCCGGACACCAGTGACCGCAAAAACTACCCCACCCCCAACCCACCCACCACCGCATGCGGCATTTCGCGTCATTTGGCCATGCAAGAAGCATCGTGAATGAGGGAAACTGATTGTAGGAGCTTTGAGTTGCTGCGATGTCCCCTTACCAAAGGGCCGCGCTCCCGTGTGGGGTCATGTGACGCCGCGGCTCTGCGCGAGCACTCAAAACTGTTTTCGTCTCGTGGTCGTGACGCCGATTGAGGACATTTTTGTCCTCAGTCCGGGGGGAAACTGATAACGGCGTGTGCGAGTTCGACTTTAACTACCAGACCTGTCAGCTGTTGATGATGGGCCGAGGTCAAACGAAGGTGTGTTGGTACACGTGCTCGGAAAGCGTCCTGCGGAACGAGATCGGCATCGCGACTTTCGCCCAGGGTCGAGGCCTTTTGAACGTCATAAATATTCCCTGCCAGTGATTCCGTGGCTCCGTTTAAAAACAAATTCCTTGCGAGCACTTGCAATGAGCAGGCGCGGTGTCGCCATCCCTCGGCATCTCTCTCCATTCCACGGCTCGATGTCCCCTCGCGTTCCGAGACACCCTCGCGGTCGCTGCGATCAGCTGGCCGCGGCGGTGTTTGTCTAAACTAGCGACGCCGCGCCTGGAGCTATTCATTATCGAACGCGGTTATGGTGATTTGTTTAAAGTTATCGTCATTGAATGTATCGCATCCCTGTTGATACACCTGCAGCGACGACCATAGATCTTGTTTACGGCTTACCTCCCCCCCGCACATCTATACCTGCAACGCCAATCTTAATCGCTAGAACGTCCAGCCCTGATTAAGTGACCGTTGTTTTTGTTGTCTAAGCAGAATGTAATGAACGCAGAGAGAAAGACTCACGCATTCAAAACCTCGCGGTCGAGTCGGTCTGTCTTTGACGAGCACGCTGGAGGCGTTCTCATGATGCACCACTGCCCTCGATTAATACCGATCGCTTCTAAGCTCCCGGTACATCAAAGTTGCATGCGGAACAAGCCGTGATTCGTATATAAAGTTGTTGTGGCCTCGGCTACATTCGCCAATAAATTGATGGAATCACGGCCACGATTCGTGGTGGTTGGTGGTGCATCATCACGCCTCTCCACCATGCCTCATTCAGGCACACGAGAGACGGTGGCGGTGGACGGGTCAACGCTTGTTGACGGCTGTAAATAAAGCGAACGTTGAGTAAGACGCTGGGCACAGCTCGCACTGTGTGCGTTTCGGGTGTGCTGCGTGGGTATCGTGGCGGTGAAAAAGCGGTATAACATTTTCATTTTAGTATGCAGTAGAGAACACCCGCCTGGCCCTCGAGTTTGATGAGGCAACACAATCATCGGTTGTTCTGGTGGGTCTGTGGATCCACACCAAATATAGTACAGTATTCCCTCTTAACGTTTTTCATCTGTTACATGAAAACTGTGAACCGAAATCTAATTCACTTCTAAGCTGACAAATAAGTAAAAAAAAAATCGCCGAGTCTGCACTGGAGAGAGCTGTTTTCCACTGTCAAAACAAAACGTAGAATATAAACGAAGGTAGTAGTCGATATAAAATAAAAAAAATAATCAAAAATAAATTTAATCACGACGTTTCGGAAGCAACACAGGCTTCCGTCATCAGGTGGGACAACCACAGCAAGAAGCAAATTACTGTACTGAAAGAACTAAAGAGGATGGAACATTGTAGTCACCAAAACTTAAGATCTAAGGTCGTCAAGGTTGAAACGGCTCAAATGGGCGTCGCTGATTGGCCGAGGTCACGGCTCAGCCTGGCTTTCGAGCACTCAGATTGGCCGAAATTGGCGCCACCGCGTGCACATCGTCATCACGTGACCGTGAGTCAGAATGGTAACGTCGAAACACGAGGTGAAACGTTAACCGAAAACCGTTAACAGATGTCACTTAACAGAGGCATGACTGTATTGCACTTTTGTGCAAGACGGCCCTTCTGTCAATCCACAGCTGGATGATGGCATCCCCACGCCGTCACAGATCGTGGGGGTTGTTGGACCACACAGAGGTCGGTGAAGGCAGGGGTGCTTAGACACGACCACGAGAATGTTGAATCAGATTTAAGTTTACTTGTACCAAACCAAATTATGCAGCATTTATTGCAACACACACACGGTTTCATCGTCAGCGTTTATAAGCAAATGACAGCACAGCTAAAAATTACCCAAAACCTCACAGTACATAAGAGCAACTTCAAACCCCAGCATCAATGGCAAAGAGTTTACAGTATCTATCAATGTCCAGTGATGCACTGCACTTTTGCCCAACGCCACAGCAATGTCAAAAGACCAAAAGTCGGTGCCATGTACAGCAGTCACACCTCGCCATCACGTCCTTCCGCCGGATTCCTCACAACAGCTGTTATAACCAGGGGCCCGGGAACCCAGCAACTTCAATTATTTAAATAAGCTCAGATGTTGCGCAACTCGCTGACAATCCCAACTTAAGAGTGCTTAGAAGCACTCTTAAGTTGGGATCAAAGTTACAGGTGGACAGGACCACTCACTATTAAGTCGATTGTCAGCGAATACTTTACCAAGCCGAAGATTTTGCTCAGTCAAAAGTCAACTTATAACCAATGTGACATAGTTAATGACAATGTCAACATTACTCATGATTCTCTCGTAATAACTTGAAGGGCACGTGTTTGTGACGTCCCAGCGGCCATGGTGCGCCAGATTGTTGGCTGGAGCAGTGGGGCAGACAGAACATCGTCCCTGAGCAAGCAGCCGTGCTCACGCGACCCGGGCGTTGCCATCTCGGCAGGTCTTTGTAACTTAAAAATTGCAAACGTCATTTAGGATCTTACGACAATCGCAGCCTTAGGACTTTTGCAAAATGTTTACACGAGTCCCCCAAGCCACATTGCTCCGTGGGTGGGACTGCTCTCTTCACACAACTCCCCAACACGCAACCATGGGTCGGGACACCTACAAATGAATCCCATGACTCTCACGAAGACGCAAAATTGGAAACTCCCGTGGCAAATTATCCACGCGGAGCCCCTCGCCCCTATTCCCTTTATTTGACCTCGCGAGCAGCTCCAGGACAACCTTGCGTCAAAACCAACAAATGAACAAGGGAATCCCCGTCTCTGATGGTGAAACGAAATCCAGCAACCCACACACGCTCAGAACCGGCACACCTCGACACCCAAGTTTCCAGATGACGCGTTTCCAAATGGCGTCACCCAGCATGCACCGGGGTGGGTGGGGGGGGTTTCATTCGGTGGCGGCGGCGGCATCGGGCGGGGGCATCAGCATGACCACGTCCAACTCCCGCTCCTTCTCGCGGACGTGCCTCTGCTGGTGACCCAGCAGGTGGTGCTTGAGGCGGAAGGTCATGCCGCACTCGACGCACACGAAGGGCTTCTCGCCCGTGTGAATGCGCCGGTGGCGGATGAGGTCGACCGACTGCAGGAACACCTTGCCGCACTCCTCGCACGTGAACAGCACCTCGCCGGCGTGCGTGCGCTCGTGCTTGCGGAAGTACTGCAGGTGCCGGAACTTCTGGCCGCACACGCGGCACTGGTAGGGCTTTTCCACGGCGATGCGGCACGGCAGCTGCAGCTGCGCTGAGCTCGGGTGCAGGCGGGCGACGCAGTGGGCCCGCGCGCCGACGGGCTCTGGGTGCAAGCCGTCCACGCGGCACTGCCGGGCGGCGCTCGCCGCGCTCACCCCCGCCGTGCCGGCAAAGGCCAGGGGCGTTGCCCCGTGATCTATGAGACCCCTCCCATTTCTGAAATAGTTTATCAGAGTTACATTGTCCTGATTGACTCCTGGGAAGGCACACTTATCCCTTTTACAATCTTCCCTCCTGTGTCCTGCGAACAACAAAGAAAAAAAATAAACAAACGTTTTTCCTTCCGCTTTTGACATTTTTATTCCGCGCCGTTCACCGAGCACAGGGGCTGCTGAGCTGCGAGGGAGGGGGGTGGAGGGGGGGCCCGCGTAGCAACGCTAGAGCCGCTGCCGCTTGTGCAGGCTCTTGTGCCGTGCCATGTTGAACGACCGGGAAAACCTCTTCCCGCAGAGGTCGCACACGTAAGGCTTCGAGTCCGTGTGAGTCTTCTTGTGCTGCAGCAGGTTGCTGGACTGCGCGAACCTGCGACCGCACTCCTCGCACATGAAGGGCTTCTCGCCCGTGTGTGTCCTCTGGTGCTTGTGCAGGCAGTGCTGGTAGTGAAACCACGCGTCGCACTCCATGCACTGGTAGCCACGCGCCACCGCGCTCTGCCCCTCGGCGTCCGGGAGGATCTCAAACGGCTCGCCGCCGCCGCCGCCGCCACCGCCGCCTCCCGTCTCTCCCAAGCGGCGGTGGCGCTCGGACCTCGTGGTCCCCGGCCAGCGCCAGCTACCGCCGCCCAATTGGCCGCTTGCGCCCGGCTGCGGGTCGCTACGGGCCTTCCCGGGGAGCTGCGCGTGGCGGGTGGCGGCGAGATCTGTAACGCTAGCCTGGTCCTCGCAGCGGTCGTGCGCGTCAGTCCACGTCTGCTCTGTGGGTTTATAACCTCCAGACAGCCTGCCACTCCAGACACCTGTTTAAATTTAAACACGTAGAGCTTTAGCACGGGACCCTGCCCGGCGAGGCAGGCTGCAGAGAACACGAGCAGAACACCGCAACGGCGCAAAGCCATCAAAACGCCGTGAGCATAAGAGCTAGAAAATTCAAGTTAGAAAATTTCAATGCTTTTTGTCATATTAGCAGTCTGCTGTGACCATTGTACAGTTCCGTTGGTGATCCAGAAATCCCGAGTGGTAATGGACTAGCAGCTGGAGCTGTACAATCTGGTGTTGATTTAAAATCTTCAACCCAGAAAACCTCCCTGACTCAACTCTTTCATTTTGGAATGTTTGGATAATTTCTTTCTGGAGCATTTCCTGCACATGTGGAGGAAACGAGAGTTCCATCCAAGAAGAGAACGATCAAAGTTACAGCCCAGGCATCAATGCTGTCGAGGAGAGTGCTACGTGTGCAAGCAGGCGTGTACCGGAGTGATCATGCATGATCATTGCATGCGTACATGCATGGTTACGTACTGGAGATTGCGTGTGAGAGTGACCATGCAGGTGCGCGTAAGCGAGCGTGTGCCCAAGTGTGCATACGTGCACACTCGGCCGTAAGCATGAGCGCGAGCGTGTGCGCGAGCGTATCCGTTTCAGGCGCCTCTCACCTGCTATGCGTTGGTCCGCGGCTGCTCCGCCTCCCGCACGTGGCTGGAAGCCCCTGGAGTCCGGGGACAGCTGCAGCTGCTCGCCCAGGCGGTCGGGCGCCACCCCCGCCGCCCCCATGTGGCAGTGGCCCCTGGCTCCCAGCGCGTACACACTCCCGGCCGACCTGGTCCCTGCCCCCCCGACTCTGCCTCCTTGTCCCGCCGCCGCCGCCGCTCCCGCGAGCGTCACGCTGCCCCGTCGAACCCAGCCGCTGTCCCTCCCCAGGCCGGTCGGTGCCGGGCTGGCGCGGTGGAACGGCTGCTCACGTGGCTCCCCGGTCTGGTGCGGCATCTCCAAATCGGCGCTCATGCCGATGAAATTCCTGCTGTCCGACGAACCGATTTCGACTGCTCACGCAAATGGGGGGGGCCAGGATAAACGTTACGCATACGCAGCGATGGTAGTGGAAGCAACACAGGAGGGTAGACGCTTAATCACGGCTCTCACAAACGCTGTGTTGTTGGTGATTTAGAATTCCTGCTCGACACATCGTCACACAGACTTCACTAAAAATGTACCACCAAGCATTATAATTGAGGAGTTTGAGGTTATCAAACGGAATGTTGCATCCCCACTATCTTAAATCGTTAAAAGTACACGTACGGTATCATTCCAGGCGTTTCAATTGTATGTTGTCCAACCTCCATTGAACAGTGCTTTCTCAATGGCCTTCCACCTTGTTAAACTACACCGCGTTTTCGTCAGCCGTGCGCGCGAACGGAGGTGCAGCAGCAGCGCTAAGCAGGGCGTGAGATGCCACGGCTCTCACTCACCGCTGTGCACGACGACCCCCGCCTCCACACTCAGGTTCCAGTCGTCGGGCTCGGCTCCATCTCCTCGCTCCCCGTCATCGAACACGTTTTCTCGCTGGTCCAGGCACCCGACCCTGTCGTCTGAGAAGACGCAACGCAGGCCAAAAGCTGCGAGGCGAGTTTTTCGACTGGCGACACGGACGGCTAAAGTGAGGCCTGCGTGGCCAGCGGAGCTTACCGCTCTCAATGCCAGTTGGGGCCACGCATCGGAGTTTTCCCGTTCAACTGCAGCGGTGCCATTTTCTACCTATCGTGCATCTGGATTTGCCCCTTGTGGATTTGCGGGGTTTTGGGATAAACTTGCAATATATATATGTCACAAACCTCTCAGGAACTCATCCTTCTCCAGCTTCACTTCCGCCAGCAGCTCTTTCGTGCTCACGCAACTGGCAGCGTAAACTGCGATTGGCAGCGGCTCCTGCCGGGGCTCATCCGCTCCCGCCAGTGGCACTTTCGTCGAAGCTAAAGACGACACAAAAATAGATGTAGCCAGAGGATCGTTATTTTATTACAAGCGGAGATCACTATCGCGCACGGACATCATTGCGACTCTCGCCTGTTACATGAGCTTGGTGGCTTTGGAGTGGGGGGCTGCAGTTATGAGACCACTCGACTTTTTGCAAAATCTTTCGGTGGAATACATAGCTGAACCTTTGTTGTGTGATTGTTGTTGCAATAAAAATTGGATATAATTAAAGCATCCAAAAGGAATCACATCTCAGCAGAAGAAATGTTTTTGGGGTGAGAGGGTAGGAGGCTACATGGCAAAGGATGATGATGATGGCATAATAGTCAGTCCAATTAAAGAAATATAGAGAATGGAGTCCCCATCACAGGTGCAGGAGGCATGATTATCATTAATTATTCACACATCGCTGTTTTTCTCTTATCTATTGATGCTTAAGGTCGTGTTGCTTATTTTGCTGTGCTGACACATGTTCCACCATACTTTCCAACCCAGATCTCACTTGCACAAGAGGCTCTCAACTGCTATACAGTTGATAATTGGTTCTTTACCCTTCTATCTGGCAACAAAACTGGTGTCAGTTTTGTTGCCAGATAGAAGGGTAAAGAACCAATTATCATATTTTTACTGGCAAATGAGGTTCCCATAGTGCTATACAGTTCACATGTATGTACGAACGTATGTATCCCAATAAAGGAAGAGCAGCGAGGATTCAGCATTCAATGCTGTAGGCGACCTGTAGCGAAACGTATTGGTTTAAAACCACTTTGATTTGACCCAAAGTGACGAGAGAGGTGTGTGACCAAGAGCCAGACACCTTCGGAGTTGTGCTCCAACTTGATGGCAGCTCCCCTCCACGCCATGCAGCCCGAACTGTCGTCCCCGCCGGGATGCGGGACAATGTCCATGGCGGAGCCATCGCCTGCGGGGAGAACAAAGAACAAAGATCCCCCGTGTAGCCTTAACAGACTGTAGGGTCAAGTGCTGTTAGCGAGTAGCACCTGTGAAAGACGGCACGGCACACGAGAGGGGAGGTGGCCAGCACCACGCCCGGCCACCTTTTGTCTCCTCAGTGGCGATGATTTTACACACCGCACCAGGTTCTAATTTGAGGCCGAGTCAACCTAGGGCAGGCCCAGAATCGATTCAGATAATCGTCACTGGCGATGGCCATGAGCGGAAATCGAACTTGGGTCGCCGGTTTAGTAGCACAGCGCGCTAACCGTTGCACCGCCGCTCTCCACCAACATCCTCGCACTTGTCTAGCCCTCCTCTTCCAGCCGACAATGGATGAGCAACACAAGTCGAGGATCGATTCCGAAAACAATTATCGAGAGATCTATGACCGAGTGACATCCCTTATGCACGACAAGACATGAACAAATGCAACAGAAAATGCCGCCCCGGAATCCCGACAGGATTGCACGTCACCTGGTTCCACTAGTGGCTCTTCCTCCTCGTCAGCCACGTCCTGAACTTCCTCCGTCACGCACGAGTCCACCACCACCGCTTCGTAATCGTCGGCCACGTCGACAACTGTAGGGCACCAGAGAGGGCAAGTTCTCCATCATCATCATCATCGTCGTCGTCTGGGGTCAATTCACTTCTGGATGAAGGCATCCCCCAAACTGCTGCCACATTCCACCATTCTTCTATGCAAAATCAAAAGGTCCAGCAAATAGTAAATCAATAAATCCAAATCGAATCGGCTACTGTTGCCACGAATTTTAGACTGCTGGAGTTGCAAAGTTCATATCTATCCACATTTGATGGGAGTACTGGAAAAAAACGTCATAATCCACTCTCATAGCCCAGGCAGTATACTTTTATTCAGAGGCAGATTAAGTGGATAAACAAAAAAGTGTATTTATTAAGTTCCTTGTGTGGCAAAATATGGAAACATTATTATATAAACTAGGGGTCATTGTGAATAATTTCAATGATGATAACTAACATAGGTCATCTTAAATATAATATTTGATCAAGATTTTCCATGACACACTTCAATTATAATTGAGTTTGAGGTTCACGAATGCCTCCAGCCAAGTCTACACAGGAGAAATGGTGCAGCACCAAGGCGAGTGTCACTCGATCCACGACTGTGACGATACGTACAGCACTGAACCGACTGCTACCGGCGTCACGTCACGAGACCAAGATTCCATGAAGAACTCTCGCTTTCGACACTCCTCACGATGCACGTTTTCTCTTTTATCCGCTCACAGTCTCTACAGCGCCAACAAAGAAGAGTGTAAAGCGGCGTCCACCTGTGCCCGGGTACGGGACGTGCTCTCCCTCGCCATCGTCCAGCGGCACCACGGGGTAGAGGGCGGGCTCCAGGCAGCTGAACCTCTCGGCCGAGTGCAGCAGCTCCTGGCTCAGGCTGTTGAGCATGAGGACGATGGCGTCCAGGAGGCCGCTCAGGAACGGCTGGAACGCCGCCGCGTTGCCGGCGGCCTGGAGGCCGCCGCCGGCCCCGTCATGGCCCTTGGGGGACGAGGCCTCGGTGAGGCGGCGCAGCACGGCGTAGAAGGCGAAGGGCAGCCGCTCCCTGGCGGCGGCGAACATCTCGGCCCTGACGTGGGGCTGCTCGGCGCACGCCAGGAAGGCCTCGTAGTCGCCGATGCCCAGCTCCCGGTCCACGGCCTCGGCCACGCTGAGGCTCACGCCGTGAGCGGCCAGCCACGCCGGGAAGTCCTGGCGCGGGTTGATGTGGGACACCACTGCGGCCGCCGCCACCGCCGCCATTGCTGGAAATTCGGTTCACACTGCAGGCCTGCGTGTCCATGAAATACACGGTCAACACATGAATGGTCTACGCCATAATCACGTAATAACACCGTTCTCTTGTCGATTTGCCGTGGCGATTCCAACCTGATGATGAAACAGTTTGCAAAACCTGATGTGATGATCATGCCAATGTCCAAAGAAAAAGATTAATTATAAAATAATTTTGTCATTTTCTTTTCTGAGAAGACGTTGAAGCACTAATTATAAATGCTCCATGAGACTGCGCTGGGTGCGGATGCCAAAAAACCCACAATGAATGGAACCGACAGCAGCGAGCATGGTGAATGCACATTCGTACTCTGCACAGAGAACCACTGTGTCAGAGCGCAAAAAATGTAACGTCAGCATTTGTCCTTTAGACCTTTCAGAACTCTTTACTACAAACACTCTTTGTTTTACGTACAACAGACGGGGCACTTGCCGTATGATAGCGTGCATGCGATGTGATGACTTCTGTTTCAGAGTAACGCAGGCAACACTGCATCAAATCACAGCGGCTGTGTGGGGTCCCTCTTCTCGCAGTTTTCCGTCCAGAAAATACTTGACCAGAACATTCCTCGAGCTGATGCCACAGAAACCATCATATAAATGGCTACGCGCCAGTGAAACTGAATAATGCACTTTGAAACAAGCCGGCGACATAATAAAGTGTGTGTGTGTGTTTAGCGTCCCATGATAAAGATTACTCCAAAGTTCATGGAATTGCCCAAAAAACTTTGTGAGGTCAGACAGCCTAGCACTGTTATGGCTGGGTTCCCACTCAACCAAACTACCACAGAGCAACAGAGGCTACACCAATGTTTACCAAAACACGTGCTCATGATCCACCAGTCACCTTTCAAGATTTTACAATCTTCTCCATTCAATACAAAAAAAGACTTAACGCTGCACGTGTCTGATGAATGGTAAAGACGTCTCGCGTGACGTATCAGCGCCAATTCAATTTAGATTACCTTAATTTGAATAAATTATCTCACTGCGACGAGGGACGTATATTAATTCGTTCCTGAACAGGCGATGAGCATCAAACTCCTGACATTGAGGGCTTGGGAGTGGTTTGACCGCCATGCGGGTTCCACCGAGGTTCTAGTGAAACAGCGGAGATGTGTTCCAGTGGTTCCTACATTGTGCTTTGATCTCGGTGACCTCACCTGCACCGTCTCACTCGTATTGTGCGGTCTTCACTCTGTTTAGTCCGCACTGTAGGTCTCCTTTGTGCTGCTGAACCTTGCTTATAATTAGAGACTCGTTATTTGTCTTAGTTGCAGTGTCTCTTGTGATGTCTGTCATCTGCACTCGAATTTGTAGTTTCGGGTCTGCCTCGCTTCGTATTACGCTATCAGTTATTTGTCTAATTTGTTTCATTTTGTTTGTTCAATGCGTCTCGTTTGCTCTGTTTAGATCGTACTGTTTTGTCCTATCTCTTGTTTGCTTTGTCTCATCACGACTGTTTATTCTCCATTGTTTGTTCTGTTTCGTTCATTGCGACGATGAGCCGAAAAGGAATAAATACTTATCGCATTGCGTGCGCGTTAGTCGCCATGCATATTCAAGTCGCGACATTTTGATGCACGTATCGCGAAACTGGGGATCCACCACACCGATGAACTTACACGCTTAATGGAACACAATAAAAACCGAACTTGAGAAATGCATTGCTGTACTGGGACAAAGTAGACAGCACAAACGGAGCAGATAGGCCAGGAAGAGACGTTGTATGAAGACAGTGCATACCGCAGACATAGCGGACGAGACGGACAGCCGGAACAAGACAGCGAGGCACAAAGTACGCAGGCAGGACAGCGAAGACATTGACGTGGAGACGATAACAACGTACCGGGCGAAACAGACGGAACACACCGAATGTCAAGTGCACCTCCGACGAACACGGTTGGCAACGTAAGGTGCGAAAGAAGTTCAACATACATACGAAATAGAACAGACGATGAAGACAGAACAGGCGAGATTGACTGAATATACGCAATGGGACACTTTTGTCAAAATAAAATAGCACGGTAAGCGAGTAGATATAGCGTCTATGCACAGAACACAAACGAGGCGATACAATGTACACGGACTGCACAGAGGACACACCAGACAGCACACACAGTCTAAGTACAAGCGACGCCGAGACAAAGCGGCCACACGAGACGAGCTGAACGAACAAAGTCGTAAATGGGCCGCAACAAAACCACGACGCCACGGCGTGGAGGGCCCCAGAGCAGAGGTCGCAACCGGGTACCCGATACCCGCACCCTACCTGATACCCGGCTACCCGTACCCAGCCGGGTACGGGTACCCGTTTGCGACCCTGGTGCGGCCGGGTACGGGTAGGCCGTGAGTCACTGGTGAGTCACCGTTTGTCACTCATTTCCCAACGTCTTGTCTCTTCTCACAATTCAAGTTCCTAGAATCAACCCACCCGCGCCTGCAACATGGCTTCATCCCAGAGGTCGCAATCAGGTACCCGATACCCGTACCCTACCCGTACCCAGGCAGGGTACGGGTAGGGTACGGCCGGGTACGGGTACCCGTTTGCGACCCTGGTGCGGCCGGGTACGGGTAAGGAATCAAAACCCGTTTGCGACCTCTGCCCAAGAGGCACCGCAGCCACTCGCGGCTTCGATCCGTGCCGCCGATCACACGCCAGCAACTCGAGTGGGAACCCGTCCACGGTTCGGTGGCACCATTGGAACCTCCTTTGCCAGTAGGAAGACATGATAATTGTTTTTTTTACCCTTTTATCTGGCAACAAAACTGACACCTTTTTTCATTATCAGAGTTGTGTTTTTTGTTTGCATTCCGACCGCAGGTATTGTGGTCAATGCAAACATGACTGCTTGTAAAAAATGTGTCAGTTTTGTTGCCAGATAGAAGGGTAAAAAAACAATTATCGGTTCGGTGGCAATTTGCGAGCAGCGCGAGTTCAGTGGCATTCGCTTTTCAAGTCGGCGAGCGCCCCGGCCTCTCCATCTCCGGGCTCAGTTTCCCTGCCAGGGGCCCGCGCTCAGCCCCGGCAGTGCCATCAGACAAGGGCCGGGGGTGCGTGGATGAGGGGTAGGCCGAGAGCCGGCCCGTTGGCTACAATGAAACCATCGAGCACTGCTGAAAAGCCAATGTCTGAAGTGAAGAAGTAGTGTTTTAAAAACAAACTATTCACTTAAATGGCGTTGTGTGTTGGTCGGGAGTTACCTGGCAAACAGCAGCAGCTGCTGTTACATCCCAGCGCAGACGTTGAGCGCGGCCGCCATTACCTAGTGACGAGCTTTGCCGAGTCAACACGGGCGCCGATTGGCCGGCGTATCTCGGCGCCGATTGGCCAAGATCTCTCGGCGCCGATTGGCCGGCGTCTCTCGTCGCCGATTGGCCAAGATCTCTCGGCGCCGATTGGCCGGCGTCTCTCGTCGCCGATTGGCCAAGATCTCTCAGCGCCGATTGGCCGGCGTCTCTCGTCGCCGATTGGCCAAGATCTCTCGGCGCCGATTGGTCGGCGTCTCTCGGCACCGATTGGCCGACGTCTCTCGGCGCCGATTGGCCAAGATCTCTCGGCGCCGATTGGCCGGCATCTCTCGGCGCCGATTGGTCGGGATCTCTCAGCACTGATTGGCTCACATTTGAGCTTGCGTCCCGCAGGCGCTACAAAGGTAAAGGCGCAGCGCCCCTGCAGCCACGTGGGCCCCGCACTAGTGGCGCAAGGGGCTCCCTCTCGACTAGCACGGTTGGCTACGTACGGTGCAAAAGAAGTTCAACATTGTACATACATCGAGGGAGCGCTAGAGAGCTCCTGAATGGGGTTGCTATTGGTTACTCTTCTACGTTGCCCAGAAATTTTGGAAGGGAAGCACCCACAAAGATAAAGATCCCCCCGGATAGCCTGAACAGGCTGTTGGGGCAAGTGCTGTTAGCGAGCAGCACCTCTGAAGGCCGGCAATGTGGAACACGCAACCTGCTTTGTCCTGTTGGCTGGGCCGATTGCATGCAATGGGATTTTTTTTAAAAGCTAAATTTGAATTGCCTCGCCGGAAGACAGAAGCGGCTACCCCATGTATACAAGTAAATGTCATAGGCGAGGCTGGAGCGCGGTGACCCGACCCTTCTCCCCCGATGCGTCCAACCCACGAAGTGCCCCTGAAGCAGCCAGATGCCTCTGCGGGGCCTGCTCAGACCTCCGCACTTCTGACCCTTGGCAAGCTGGCAGCCCCCTCCCTTCCTCCATCAGCCCCGTGTACGCTGTTTACACGAATTATTTAGTGATGCTGTGTTGGCAATTTTAGTGCACATACACACATCTAAAAAAAAAATAAACCTTGAAATTCATAAGATAGCACATTAAATGTTCCTTATGGAGGGTAATTTCCGAAAAGGTTGGCGAGATTTTGGCTTTTATGGCAGTTATTGGTATAGCCCCGTCCACAAGAGGCAATGTATTTTTTAATATTTTATTAATCTTGATTTTAAGCTTTCGTGACTGCATGAATCCATACCTCTTTGGTTCTTTCGGTAAAGTCACGTAGGTAGAAAATACATCATTATACCTACGTGACTCTACCGAAAAAACCAAAGAGAATGTATTTTTTACTTTCACTTGCCACCAAACAGACGACTCAATCCACTTTTGTTTATTAAACATTAAAACAATAAAAAAAAGTATCACGCATGTTTAACGTTGTCGTACGTTAGCAATAACGACCGTCCATGTGCGCGCATATTCAGCGCTGTTGCGGATACTGTGACAACTGCAGACCCTCGGGAAAACCCATTACCTCCCACCTCTCGCAGCCCACGTTAAAGAAACACAGGTGAAGTTGTTGCAATGATGAGTTGCACTTCTTAGGCACCTTTCACAATATCTCAAGGTGCCATGGGTGAAAAGGGCACGGATAACAGCCGGATGACAGAATAAGGGTCCAGAGAAACTAAGCTAACTAAAGATGTTTTTAGTTGGTACTAACACTGTCCAAGAGGCCGATTTACACAAGTGGGGGGGGGTCACCAGGACGGGAATTCTCTAACCTGAGGAGACACCAGTCGGGAGTTCCACATTAAATGCCCGACCACCCCAAGAAAGTAGCCAAGACCGAGGTATACATAGAAGGGCACCATCGACAAATCTTGAAGGGGGCACACGGTTGCATTAGCTGCTGAATATAAATTGGAGCTCGCTTTCAAAAATACCTCAAATATAAGCAACGTGATCTTAACTTCCACTTGTTTGGAGACGGGGAGCCAATGCGAAGATGCAAGAACTGGAGCGATGTATTCTCCCAGTGCAGGACGAGCAAGCATCTCGACTGCTGCATTTGGCATCTTGATAGGGACCCCGATCAACAAGGCAATACAAACATTCAATCCACAATAAAACAATTGCATGGAGCAGCAGCTCTGCATCGGCAGATGCAAGAATGATGCAATTAAGTAATGGTTATATGGAAAAAATGCAGTCTTAATAGCCCTATTAATCATCGGATTCCTCTAGTATAAATAAAGATTCTGAATGTGCCTCGCAGGAATGAGACTGGACAAATTGCACCCCCCGAGTTATCTGACGTCATGCACCGGGCACACACATTCTGGCCATTGATCACCAGGCAGAATAAACCAATTCCACTACTCAGGGACATGACGGAAGGTAAAAGTTGGACCGTTGACTGTTAACCTCGTGGATGAAACGAGATTGAGGCACACCGAGACAGGTTGTAAATGACTGTACATCAGTGACTGACAGTTCACACCAGACAGTGCCATTACACGATAGAATACTACAAAGGTGGCAATACAAATTGGACAAACAACATGCAGTGCACGCAGTGCAATTTACTGTAAAGACGGGTAATATATGAGGCTGAACAATAGACACAAAGTACAATCTAGACACATCACGGCAAATTGTACAAACTATTGTCGAGTACCGGCAGTAACAAATGAGAAACGGGAGAAACAACCAACGCGACAGCAGACAAAACAACGCAAATGAAAAGGTACAAACGAGACGAATGGTACGGAAGGGGAGAAGGTAACCAGTACAAAACAAGAGAATACAAACAAGGCAAAATAAGGAAGCCGATGTTTTTACCGCATTGTAATAAATCAGGTCAAAAGAAAAGTAAATTGTGTTACTCTTGGCAGGAAGTTACACAATCCACGCGACCTCTCAGCAGACGGTCTCCATTTCCCCGTGCTGCAGGCCACGGCAGTTTATGCGAGTCAAGGTGGTACACAAACCTCATTATTTGTATCCATTGCTCACAGGACCAAGTGTCTTTCTTACATGGGGAGTCTCATTCACAACTCGGGACAGGACCAAATACACAGGCGGGAGTAAGAGGGCTCTCGTTACCGCCTTAATTTGCGGGAAGGGGGAGCACCCAAATCTATACCCTCCATTTAAAACTACGTGAGGAGCACGCCTTGGTGCTGGTAACACTTCCAATTGATGGTTCCCTTTAACGGGCGGCCTTGAATGATGACCGAAATTCCACTCGAGGTGTGCACACCTCCAAGCAGGTGGTGGTGAACCGTGCAACCGTTTTGAGATCTGGCATTTGAAATCGATGGCATCAACCGCGCGTCGTCCTTGGTGACCTCTGCCTTCACATTTGGGGTGCTGCTCTGAATGGGGAAGAGCATCGAATTCCATTCGGGGGGGGTGGGTATGGACCCCTCCCACCCATAATCCCTATGGAATCACTTGTTCCATACTCCACAAACCTCAAAGTTCATATATACATTTCACAAACACGCTCGAAACATCGCATATACTGTATGTGCGCGACAAGTAACCTTGTTAAACACGCGCTTCTTTTTTTAAAGAACATTATTTTCACTACCATCAGTGTCCACGGAGAAACGCAGGCAGCCACGGATCATGAGGCGTTTGTGGTCAATGGCAACCGATTAGCACAAAATCACGTAAAAGCCAACACCGCATTAATCACTCCGTATATATAAATTCCGTACATCACACGCCGCACAAATTGCCAATTCAATACAACCGCTGTATTGATATTCCAGTACCAAGTTCACCAGCGATAGTGCCGGCTATGCGACTGGAATGCGTGGAAGCACTGCGGTACGTGATGAAATGTGCATGGAGAATCCTGGTGATGTGCGTGGATGTGACAGGCAGCTGGCAGATGCAGCCGACCTTGCCGAACTCCTGCATCCGCACCTCTTAAAACAGGACAGCTTCTTGGGCTTGCTTGCAGCTCAAGTTGACGAGTCACTTTCTTAACGGAGCAGATATCTGCTCACAATAGCTTAGTCTTGGGTAAAATGACTAAGGATCTTTCTTCGTTTGGAAAAAAAAATAAGAGGTCCCCTCAAGTGTATGATCTTGATGGAGTTGAGACCCACATGGAAGACCCGAGCTGGAGTCAGGTCAGAGTGTTGGGCTGAGCCATCAGGCATCCAGGCGATGATCAAAGCTGCTACTATCAGTTGCCACACAGCCATGAGCCAGCCTGCCACTACCACACCACCAAAAACATACACGCATGCACAGATGATCCTGGCAACCTCCATTATCTACATAATACTGGGAGCATTACCAGCTTTGGAAAACCAGACCCATTTATATATTCCACAATTTACACAAGTAGCCATGGGCACCAATGAGTGAAGCATCAAGGGTATTCAGCCACCCCTGGTAGAATCCCCTAAGCGCAGAGCTGACCCCGTGGGCTCTCCTCCTTCACAGCGCAGCTCCGTGCAAGAGTCGCTTGGATATGTGAAGCTGCTGGTGGTAGCCGAGGCTGTCGGACGTGACGAAGCGCTTGCCGCACTGCTCGCACGCGAAGGGCCTCTCGCCCGTGTGGGAGCGCTTGTGCCGGGCCAGGTTGTTGGACACCCTGAAGCGCTTGCCGCACTGGGAGCACTCGTACGGTTTCTCGCCAGTGTGCTTGCGCTGGTGCGACAGCAGTGCGTACTTCTTGCCGAACATCTGCCCGCAAAGGGTGCACGTGAACGGAGCCGTCATGGTGCCGCCGGTGGCGGCGGCGATGACGGCGTAGGCAGCGGCGGACGCTCGTGCCCTCGCGCTGCCGTACCTGCGCGATTTGGTGCGCGCCACCGCCGAATGCATTCGCACAGCCTCACCGCCCGCCGCGGGGCCGGGGATGTGCTGGACGCACCGTTCAATGTGCGGAATGGCGCCCTGGTAGGCGGTGTGGTCAGAATCGGTGCTCGGCAGGGGACAGCCGACGTTCGCCTGAGCGGGTGAGCTCTCCCACAGGGCATTCCACTGGCCTGCGAGCAACACAAGACACCACCCTCTGTTGTATGGCGTCCTTCCCACTTGCAAGATTTATTGAGCCAAATCCGCTTCCACACTAGCGCATGCTAACTACGGCAGCAACACTTGCTAGAACCCACCGTCCAACGTCCAAACACATCACATCCCAAACGGGACGCACGGTTAATGTTGCGTCTTACGTGCATTATACTGATTGTTAAATGCAAATTTCAAAAACTCGTGGCAAAGTTCTTCAGTGGGGAAAACAAAAAAATGTGTCGAGGTACATGTATAAAAAAAACTTTAAATGTCTGTGGGCCGTGAGGACCACGAACAAATTTCTACACATTCCTATATAAAACACTAATTGTACACTTAAATAAAAGTCTAACAAAATGTTCTAACTTACCATTACCACCAGCAATGGACAATTATTCATAACACTAGTAATATTAACATATTCCAAAAAGAGCAATTAATCACTTTGGATACAGCACAGTACATTAACTAATTATGATAATAGGCACAACACTGCACTCCAGATACAAGTAAGAACACCGAGTGTATAAAAGCGTTGTCATTCGAGTTGTCGTCCTTCCATGGACCGCAGCATAGGACTCCATGCCCTAAACTCGCTGCGGTATTCATGATCCCATAACAAAGGTAGTGTTTGGTACGAAGAAAAGTATCATATGCCACAGTTCCTCTTCATCTGCGGCACCGCCTTCCACTGGCGAGGAAATTCATGATTGATAATCATCATCGAGACGCTAAAGTCAAGGAGAAGATGTGTCCGTCATGGAACATTGCTAAGTCCTTCCGGCGTGTGGAAGTTCGCGGGGTGGTAAAGCGACAGCAAATAAATTAATTTCGGAGTCGGAGACGGATTCTTTCTGGGCAGTTGCACGCCAGTAGCATGGGCGAAGCACACCAGTGGTGGCAGTGGCGGCGGCGGTGGCAGCTTCAGTAATGCTGGAAGGACCTCCTGTGCTGGGTGAGGTGGTGCGAGCAGGAGAAGCGCTTGCCACAGCGCTCGCAGCCGAAGGGCCGCTCGCCCGTGTGGATGCGCCGGTGCCGCGTCAGGTTGTCGGAGCGCAGGAATCGCTGGTCACAGAAGTCGCAGGCGTACGGGCGCTCGCCCGTGTGGTTACGCACGTGGATCCGCAGGCTGCGCTTGTGCATGAAGAGGCGGCCGCAGTGGTCGCAGCGGAACGGTGCGTTCAAACCGTCTTCGGTGGGTGGCGCCGGCGGGAATCCAGGAGCGGCGGTGGCCGCGGTGGCGGCGATTTCCACTCCGCGCTTGCTCCCTTCGCCGCTGTTCGCTCGGGCGTCTCCCAACGCGTTCCATCGCCAACTTTCGGGCCCAACGACATTCTCTACGAAAGCCTTCTCGCTCGGAAGCAATGGATGTTTCAGCTTTTCTGCATTGTCCGCACGAGTGTTGAAGGAGTCCACATTTCTACAAGCTGAAAAACCAAGAATATTTCTCCATAAGGACATGAACGATACAGATGGCCTCGTCAAATGCTCAAGTCAGCAATGTCAACGTATTTCTGGTTTGGAATCTTGCATTATGTACGCTTTCTTATTTTTTCTTTTACGTTTAAATCTTTTCATAAATATAGCCACAGATTTGTTTTCTTTCTATGAAAGGTGTATAATAGATTTTTTTTAGATTCTTTCAAATAACATGCATTTTACAAGTCAAAATATAATTTTTTTAAACAGCAGCTTAACTACCGTGTATTTACAAACAATTACGTAGATAACGTTTAACTTAAGCACATATCCATTACAATACTAGAATATTTACAACGGCAAAGAAAAAAAACTTAAACAGAACAAAATAAGTGAAACCCTCTCCCAAACATGGATTTGTCACAATTACAAAAACAAAAAACCTGCCAAGCAACTGGGGCGAGCAAGGCCCTATTGTCGTCGTGCCCACCGAGCCTCATTCGATCGGCGGGCAGTGGACGTTGTGAAAGCCGGGCCCGTCTAGACTGAACCCTCCTAGTTCGCCCTCGTGCGTTTTCTGGTGCCTGCGCAAGTGCTGCTTCAGCCGGAAGGTCATGCCACAGTCCCTGCAGGAAAAGGGACGCTCCCCCGTGTGGATGCGCCGGTGGCGGGTCAGGTCATGCGACAGCGAGAACTTCTTGCCGCAGTCCTCGCATGCGTACAGATTGACTCCCGTGTGCGTGCGCTGGTGCCTTCGGAACGAGATCACGTTGCGGAAGCGGTGGCCGCAGTCGCCGCACTGGAAGGGTTTGCTTTCGCCAGTCTCGACCGACGGCAGGTGCAGCCACATCTTGTCGACGGCATCCTGGATCGCCTGCGTACCGCCGACGCCGCCGCCGACGTCAGCGGAAGGGGGGCCATCGATTTCAAAGTGCATCCCGAACCCAGGGATATCCGATGGGCCGCCGGCCTGCTGTTGCGACTGAGTAATCGTATGGGACACGGATTGCCGGGGTCGGCCCAGGCCAGATAAATTGGAGCGGTGGTACCTCCACTTTGAAAACACATGGCCCTTTTCGTTCAGTCTGTGCACTGCGGCAAACGGAGGGAACTGGGGTGTGCTTGCCCGACTGGAATTTGAAACAGACCCCTCCTTCGTGACACCTGCAAACCGAGAAAAGCAAACTCGTCCACTACTGCTGCTCAACCCTGCTCCAAAGCACAATCCCTTTCTTTTTTTTATAGACAACTTATCAATCTTCCTGCCCCTTTACAAAATACAATGCAGCCTTTGCTTTCTGGTTGTGTTATAGAAAATGAAGCGATTTAACACGCAACCAATTATTGGTGCACATTTATTATTTCTTTCTTCCAGTATAAAACTGACAATTACAGATACACAAAACTGTCTCACTGCCATTAACTTTGCATTTATTGAAATAACATTTTTTTTACCATTTTTATAACTGACCTATCCTACTTGTAATATGTCTCACTTAACATCCAATTAACAGCCTTGGCAGACTTTGGCAATACCCCAAATTTCTCTTAAACTATAGCATGCAGTAAATATTGAAGAAGCATTATTAATAATCGTTTTTTTTTCTATCCACCCACCTTAACATTAAAATGCCATCGTGCCAAGATTACGAATTTCATCAGAGCACTGTGTCAATGAACATGCACTTGGGCAGCAATGCAATCCTGGACAAAATGCAGGAGAGGTGGCCAAATAGCATTGGGGCAGAGCACTAGCTTCAGCCATTGACAGCTAGGATAGGTCAAATGTCAAAGTATGCTTGTAATTACAAAGGTGGTTTGGAGTAGAGCAAGCTTTGACTTCATGTTTATTTGCCTCTGTAAGAAGTCTTCATGGTCTCGGTTTTTAAACTAACAGAGCTACAGCAATTTGAGACTATGTTGCTTCTCATGTTTGGCCAAATGATGCAGGTTTAATGAAGTCTGTGGCTGTCGAGCGCCAGACATTCCCTAAGCAGGTGAAATAATTTGTGTGGACGTTATCTTGCACTCTGGGCAAAAAAAACAAGTAAAATCTTTACAGCAAATGACGACTCTTCTTCGGTGTCACCATCATTGTAGATATTGGAACAGCACCTTGGCAAACGCACGCCAGTGGCTGCATGCGTCCGATCCATCACGGGAAGTTTTCCATTGTTGTCCTCTTTGCTTTTATTAATTTTCTTAACGGTAACGACACCGGCCTACAGCGACGAGGGCTTCTACAGTCTTCTGACATAATAAAAAAAAATAAGTGTGTGCCCCTACGGGAGGTCGGCATCGTCCATGTAGGTGGCTGCCGAGCGATGGATCCTGCGATGCCGGGCGAGGCTGTTGGACCACGTGAATCTTCTTCCGCACTTCTCACAAGCAAACGGCTTTTCCCCAGTGTGGATGCGCCGGTGCCGCGTCACTTCGCACGCCTTGCGGAAGAGGGCACCGCACACCTCGCACGCATGCCGCATTTTCCCATCCCCCATCCACCCCCGCGGGGACTGCTCGCCGCACGTCTCCCCCCATCGCTTGACAAAGCTACGGTGTGCCAGCACATTCCAGCCCTCCAGGTGATGATGCTGCTGCTGCTGCTGTTGCGAAGGACTCCTGAATTCTCTGTCCGACACGCCTTTGCTTTTCAGTTGGACGGCCGTTTTGGGGATCTTGCACTCAGCACCATTTCCTTTAGAGTCCTCACCTGTCACTACGGTCCGCTGGTGCTCAAACGAGGACCGCGCCGCACCCGGGCTCTCCGTCGCCGCCGCCGCCACCACTGCCGCCTGTTTTCCGTGCACCCAGGCTCGGCTGTCGTGACCCCTCCAGTCGCCGAATAGCTGCAGCGAGTGCTTCGGTGGCCGCTGGTGCGGCACAACGTTCGTGTCCACGGGGTAAAGGCCCTCTTCTGGATCCTCCCTCCACTCGCCTGCAGAAGAGGTCGGAGAAAACAGCCGCCGAGTGGGTTAAGTGGGCGCCAATGAAGCGGTGGCGCCGACAGCACAGTGATGTACCTCGGTGGTCCTAGTGATAGATTTGGCTCCTGTCAAAGTTCAGGCTGTTTGAATGATACTTGGGTCTCTGGTAACAAGCTGCGGGTACGTTGTCAAACATATGCAGGACCTGCCAATTCACCGCTGAGTTAGAAATACTATTCACTTTTTGAATGAGCATTTTTCCTTGAGTGCAATGAAACAAGACGTCCAGAGAAAACTCGAGTTACCACTTCCGAGGTTCGAATATACCGACACACAAAAGCCACTGCCGCCATCTCCCGTGCACAAGATTTGACATCTCAAAAACTACGCGCGATCCAGACCCTTGCCTCCGATACGCTGCAGAAAAACGGTGTGGGCCACCACACTCGTATACAACTACAACCACCAATGAAGGTTAAGACCCCTTATGGGTCACACTGCTGCAAGGTAACGTGTGACACGCGTGGGTCGGTGGCCGCATAAACTTGGGAGCATACCCTCGGCGCCGTGCGGCCCCTTGCTGTCCGCAGGAAGGCCCCACTCGTTCTGGGTGGGGTCGCCCTCCGTGTCGGCACAGTGCATCATCTCAGCTGCCTCACCATCATCCCCAGCAGGAGTAGATTCTGTGGAAAAACAAAACTTTAAAACCCTCGCAAAGAAAAAATTCCCCGCGCACATCCTCGACGGGCTGAAACGCCACACAACGTCTCATTAGCAAGCATCTTACTCTCGTCATTTATAATTCGTGCCATTTTGTTAATCCATTGGGGGTACACGGACTCACTTGCTCTACTGCCATCTATTTCTCACCATGCTGGTCAGTGCAGGTTGGTGAAGGGGGAGGCCCAAGACTGGTTCAGATACCACTCGTGGCTAATGTTAGCTATTGCTGGGAATTGGACTAAGGTCGCCAGGTTCATAGAGCTGTCCAATGCTCACAACCCCCACTCTGCTATCTTCCACTTACAAAAGACCAGTTTACGGTTTAAATCAGGACATGCTGAGTTGGCCGGGTAGCCGCGGTCAGAGTGATAAGCTAGCACCGCTGAGATTCTGAGTTGAAATCCCACCAGCACCCAGAATTAAAACCCAGTTTTCAAGTGAAAGTGAGTCAATGGTGTAAGAGGCCAATCACCAATTACTGTACACAAAGATAAAAAAACATGGTCTTGCAATTAATTAGGCCGAATTTCAGCTCTGAGAATTTAAATAATGAGTTTGACTGTCGCACTACGCGAGTTTATTGCCGTGTATGGGCCACCTCTCCTGTGTAAAGGATAAAACGGTGACTTTTAAAGGATTCTTCGGGAGAAGTCCGGTGAAAAATGTATTTTGTGGCCGCTCTCCTACACACAAGGCACAGTGCTGCTTTGTGTGATTTCCGTACACATTCTAGATCTCAGGACATGATAGCACAATTGGAATAGATTGGTGGGAAAATAATCAAAACACTGGGGTTTTTTTTTTAGGAAATAAACAATAAGTGCATTTAAATACTACATTTTATGCATAGTGATTTTGGATAAACCTTCATAAGAATAAAGACCTATTGTAAATGTACATCTTACATAAATCCAAGCTAAATGAATTGCCTAATTTTGTGCTGAATATATTTTGCATTAGTGAATGGAGTGTTCCTCTACAAAACTGTTCACTCTTTTGAAAGCGACGATAATAAAAGCACACTTTTACCTGCTCCGTGGCAATACTTTTCTCTCTTCTCCACTTTAATATCCTTCCACACGTGGCTTGGGTCCACTCCATCTTCATCCAAAACTGGTGTCTTCACCTCGGCTGCAAAGATGTTTGAAATTGTTGTTAAGACATGAAGTTCAATGTTAACTTATGACCGGTTGTCAGTCTCAGTCCAATATTCTTCATTATGCTAGTGTTTACACTGTGGTTTGCTCCAGAATAATAATCACTGCAGTTTGGGTGAGAGCCAACACCATTCTAGAAGTTTTGTGTGTTTTTAAAGGGCTCACAAAACGCACATCTGGAAAACACACGTGTAAAATCATTCAGCGTTGATTCCAGAAATGGGCCCACACCTTTCCGCAGCCGTGACAAACCATTGCGCTTATCTAAACAACTGATAAAGCGCATGCTGGAAGATGGGTAGTCCATACACCTTTGACTTAAGAAAAAGTTTTTATTTGTGTGCGTCACACAACGTGATGTATCGGGCTCACACATTGCCTCAATAAAAATAAATATTTAAAAAAACTTTTCTTTTTGTTCTCAGTATGGGTATATTGACATCCACTTACAGCTTGTTCACTGCGTACATTATGTTCAAACGCCGTGTAAGTAAACGTGCTATTTCTACAGCACACACACTTTATGTGCGCATCTGCAGAATTGGAAACAGATTCCCCGAGTCAAGCCAAGATGCCTCCAAACATTGACTTCAACAAGGTCTAAATATGATAAAGGTAACATGTAGGGTATGTAAATATTAATTAATTAAAATTGCATACGAATCATGCTTTGAATCACGTGTAAAAAAGCATGACATTCAAGCATATGTTATTGAACATTTAACTTAGAGAATAATAGAAAAAAATTACCTAACAATAATCAAAATAAGAAAATGGATTTATACTGGAGGAAACCGAAGAGCTATGGAAGCTCCTTTTCACAGATGTCCAGTAAATAAGATAATACAAACAAAAAAATATATATAACACAATACAAAGTACACATTACACAGCAACATTAACTGTACAAAACTGAGACAAACAGTACGGACAGTACAAATGAGACGTATGGCATAAAGAATGCTTACACACCAAAAACATCGGTTCTTCAAACTGTGATCCTGAACCGTGGTGGGGCGAGTGAATCTTTAACACGCCCAGTAATAGTCCCCTTCCCTCCGCGAACACACACGCACCTTCCGTGGCCTGCTCCGCCTTCACGGTGCCCAGCCCCCACGCAGAGGAGCTCTGCGCCTCGCTGTCCTCCTGCAGGTCGGCTTGGGCGTGGCTGTGGGACGCCACTCCGTCCGGTGCTACCCTACCATCGGGACCTGCGCAGCAAGAGGCAGATGCAGAGGCGCATTGCACGTCTGGAGCAAGCTGTGTGCCATCGTGCGCCGGTAATGCTACGCGAAAAAGTTGTCACACAACTGCTTGTGAAGTTACTCAATTAGACCTATTCGTGCAAATATTTTATTATTTTTACATAAAGCATTTACAACACGTCAATCAGGTTTATGATGTTTAATTCTCAAGAGAAGAGGTATGTTGCATTATGTATTGCACCGAAGTTCACACAAAGGTTTTTGTGCACTCACGTGTAAAACCTGGATTGAACCTGGGTGGCCAATACTTAAAGATATGAACCCAAAGTCTCAGCGCTACTGCTCAGTGGTCTTGCCTCTCATGAAACCCACCTCAACATCTGCTGCGAAAACGTTCCACTTCATGCCCAAAGTGGTTTCTTGTAGCGTTGTAAAAACACTCTTTTCAAAAACCGGAAAGACTGCTTGTCACCATCATTCACGGCACTGCTTTTCGACGAGACCAGCGCCGTGGATTTTTGGAGATCGGGTATCACCCGGCTCACCTCACCCCAGCCGGCGACTCACCTATGAGTTCACCTTCACCAAGGTCGTCGTTCTCCTCCCATGTGTCCGTCTGCTGCCCGTCCACCTCCTCGTTGAGTCCAGCCGAAGTCTGCGCTGCGGACTGAGCCGCTTCCTCTGCGCTGTACCCCTCTGACATGCCTGTTGACGGGGCGTGTGCAATCAGCATTGCTCGCCGCGAAGCACGTCAAGGGTTCTTTAAAAGGCAGCAGAGCAGCAGTACTGACCGCTTGCTGATTGCATTCACCAGTGGGTTAAAGTGACTTTGCCACATCTTACAAAACTGACAATAAGGAAAAGGAAAAAAATGTGTTTGTTGCAACGAACAAAAAACATTTAGAGACAACTACAGGCAGACACGGATGTCCGGCAAGGTGACACCTGTTGTTATGGTGTCAAATCTAACAGAGGGGTTAATTCAGTCGACCATCCCCTCTGTGGAAAGTCAACAATGCCTGTCGTTTGAGTAGGCTCACTCCCACTATAGGAATGAGGAATCTCCATCAATGGATCAGGGCTATAAGTAGGAGACGAGCACTATCCATCCCATGGTCCTTTTGAGTGGAGAACCACTCTGAATTAAAATAGTGTTTTCATTCAAGTTGCACAATGCACTAGTGTTTTGTATGTTCTCCATTCGTTTTACAGATAATTACTGGGTTTTATTGTCACAATGTAGGATTGTAAAATAGTTCTAAATGCCCTGCATTCTGCCAAAAGTCTGCCAAGTTTATTGGTCAATGTTTGACCATCTCAGATCCTACTCAAGCCCAAAGAGCCTCAAAATCTGGGCTCTGTGCAGGTCAGGCTATGGTTGCCAGTGTTCCTTCCATTACTTCACTGGCCAGATATAATTTTACCACATTCCCACTGCAGTCTGAGTTCAGAAAGAAAACCTTGAATACCAGGGGCTCCTTATACACAAAGATTACAAGTGTAAATGTATGTAGGTAGCCAACAGTGCTAATCGGAGGTGCGGGGGAAGAACAAACTAAACACAACCAAAAGCAGTTCTAAAGAAATGAGATTTGATGGACTGTCATGATTTGGGGTACCAGTGAAAATCAAGATAGGTTTCTTTTGCAATGTGATTAGACTTTAGTAGTGGCTGCAGGTTTATATGAACCAATAACAGACAACATATACGAAGTGAAAGTAATCATGATTTGACTGTGTATATATATATTACATTACCGTTATTTATACAGATAGTCCGAGTTACGATGGTCCGACTTACGATATTTCGATGTTACGATGGCGATACGACAAAATTGTTAAATATTTTAAATTTTGCACGGCAGGCAAACGCAGCAGCGTACGAGGTACGATGCTGTACGTTGGGACGCTGCTGGGATGTACGCATCTCCCGCCTTGTGTGATGCCTGATAGGATTGTTACTTGAATACAACTTTCTATTAAATTGCAGTTCATATAGGTAGGCTAAGAATTTACCTTGTTTTTTTACTTTACATTTTACTGTCCAATACAGTTTTGTGATTAATAAATACATACAGTATATCGTTTATACAGTATGGTACTGTAAATTGCTCTGTTTTGGTAAATTATCACCATTCTTTAAGACTCCTGGGTAGGCTAAGCCATCTTCGACTTACAATATTTTTGACATATGATGGGGTCGTCGTAACGCATCTCCATCGTAAGTAGAGGACTACCTGTATTCACAAATGGAGTTTAGTGGCGGGACAATGGTAAGTGTACTTTGATATGAACAAGCGAACCTGTGTTCAATTCCCAGCGATGGCTATAATCAGTAGTTTGTAATGTCCGAACCGGTTCTGGGTCCATCACCGACAAGCAGAGTGAAGTATGTTCAGACAACCATCATGCTGGACACAGCGAAGGGAGGCCTTGATGGAGCAGAACGTTAATGAGCCACTGCAAAGTATACGCACAAATAGAAGTGTCAGAAGATAAACTACCTTCATCATCCATGTACATCCTAGAATCCCGTTCTGTCCTGGGGTAGAGGGCGGGCTCCAGGCAGCTGAACCTCTCGGCTGAGTGCAGCAGCTCCTGGCTCAGGCTGTTGAGCATGAGGACGATGGCGTCCAGGAGGCCGCTCAGGAACGGCTGGAACGCCGCCGTGTTGCCAGCGGCCTGAAGGCCGCCGCCGGCCCCGTCGTGGCGCTTGGGGGACGAGGCCTCGGTGACGCGGCGCAGCACGGCGTAGAAGGCGAAGGGCAGCCGCTCCCTGGCGGCGGCAAACATCTCGGCCCTGATGTGGGGCTGCTCGGCGCACGCCAGGAAGGCCTCGTAGTCGCCGATGCCCAGCTCCCTGTCCACGGCCTCGGCCACGCTGAGGCTCACGCCGTGAGCGGCCAGCCACGCCGGGAAGTCCTGGCGCGGGTTGATGCTGGACACGGCCGCTGCGGCCATGGTCTCCAACTGTTTTGAATAAAAGTGCGAACCGAGGCAATTTCATTATCTCAATCTTACCATATTCAAATTATTGAATTGCACATCAATATCAAAAGGTAACTGGAGGTTATTAATTATCCTTTGCCACAACCAGCAGTCCATGCTATCAACTCACTACCCCTGTTTATGTTGAGGCTCAAGATCTTTCTTTTCTCCTCTGCCAATGACCAACTGCCCTCTCACTGCAACATATTTGTACGTGGTCCCATTTAGAAGCTGCGCAAAATCCAATTGCGCTATACCGTTTTGCAAACCTTGAAAAATAACCTTGGTTAAAAGTGGCGGAATATCTAAACATCGTCCCTGCCTGGATAAATTCGTCGGTACCACTTGTGCGACTCAAGTGGTTGTGACCAATCAAAGCTCGCGGTGACGTCAAGTGGCATCCCAGGGCCGGGCGGCCGCGAGCATCGCTCACTGCGCGCTTCAAGCATCACTCACCGTGACTGTGCGGCATCGTTCACAAGTGGCCGAGAGCCCATTTGCAACAACCGACGTCCGACATGGCGACGACGACGAAAATGGCTGCAGACGTCTGCAGTGCAACCAGAAATCGTTTAACGTGGAGTTTTAAACCCCTGAAATTGTCCGAACGGTGGGATGCATTCACGAGGCGACACCAAAATTACCTCAAAAGGGTGTGGCCAATCCATTAAAAATGTTAGAGCTGTGGATAAAGTTTAAATGAAACGTGGAATTACTTTGAATCCCATTTACCAAAAACGACATTCAAGCACTTGACGAGCGATAGCCCTAGGAAATTGTGGTTACAGACGCCACAGCCGTGAATCTGCAACACTAATCATGTACCGTGGCAGCACTCAAGCGAACAAAGAACGGGCTGACCTTTAAGTTGACACATTGCTACATGATGCGCTTGCTATTGTTACCGTAAATAGTAATATGCTGAACACAACCAGCACTGCTACACCTGAGTGCATTGTATGTGTAAACAAAGAGACTAATAACGAATGGCATGTTCATGCACAGTTGGGGTTAAGCCAATTTTATGATATCAATGTACACAGCGAAGTATTCACGGTATAAAATGTAAATATTTAGTTGTGTAACATAAATGTCAGTTTTGGTTTGAGTACAGTAAAATAACAGCGTACATTTTTTCTTGGCAGCTAAAATGTGCAGATGACTGCAACGACAACCCGGTTTTATTCATGCTACCCCGACATTATAAATTATTAGTATACACACACACAAACTATGTGCATTAGTTAAATAATAGATGCCACTGCACACAGGTCAGACATACAAACTAAAGACACGCTCACACATACGTTATGACACGAATCACCGACTCGTACATGCTGAATGTTTCAGTTCTACGACATGGCTCAAGGAAGGTAGTTGATGTATTCCTCTCGTGTCACTGGAAGCTCGACATACTGGCTCGCTTATGTAAATATATGTCAACCTACACAGGCACGCACAATACAAATGTACGCAACGTACATGGACATACACAGTTCTAAAAGCTATTGCCCCGAGGATGTGTGGCTATGGTTAAAACACTCAACTCTACAAGCGAAAGGCCAATTACTTGACCAACAAATCATTATTTTGGGGCCTAGAAAATTACATAACTTTGTGCAGTCAACAGCGCCTGCTGTGCTATGTATGGGGTGACTCAGCCCCGCCGTACGAATGGAGACTTTCCACCCTGGGACCCAAGCCTCAATTAGAAAGGACGTGTTGAGTCTGCAGCGGGTTTCTCCACCGTTTTTTTTTTAAATACCGATTTGACTCACGGATATACAAACGCCGGGTTAAGGGCTGTCGGGAAACCAACCGAGACCATTTGAAACGCCGGAATTGCTTCATGTCGTGCACCGCGAGGATAATTATATCTCGAAATGTTCCTGCCTCTGCCCCACATTAGCCAGCGTGTAGAGTGGGGCACGGTACAGTCAAACAACAGCTCCACGCTTGCCACGGCATTGCACAGGGCAATGTATATCGTGCAACTGGAACGCAAACGCGATGAGGTTAAACACCAACAACCACAATAATAATTAAAAGAAGCGTGCGACTCCAGTAGCTACTTATTAAACAACAAATCCTCTCCGACAGAGGTTTAAACGCGAGATTCAGGCGTCGTTGAACGAAACAAATCGGGCGGCAACTTAAAATTCCGCTTGGCATTTAAAAAACGACCAACACCGCGAAGCTTCTTGTGACCCTGAGCGTTTGCCGTCACTTCGAATCGACGAAGCTCAAGAGATAATCACAGACGCTTATTTGAAATCTAGAACGCTTATTTGGCTTGTTTCTCAATTATAGAAGACGCCAACGCGTGCATTACACGTTTAAATAACCCCCCCCACTCACCTCCCCAATGTCCAAATCTCCGACGCTAGTGTGGACAAGAGTATGTTCTGTTTTCTATAATACACACCAACTGTACAATGATTGTATGGTAATGTGTGAAACCCCTGCTATGTATATACAGTAGTACAAAACAAAGATCCCCCGTGTAGCCTGTACCAGACTGTCGGGGCAAGTGGTGTTAGAGAGGAGCGACACGGCACACGAGGGGGTGGGTGGCCAGCACCACGCCCGGCCGCCAGCGGCACCAGGTACCCATTTGAGGCCGAGCCGACCTAGGGGAGGCCCATGACCGGCGGTTGAGATAATCGATCACCGGTGGGTGCTTGGTGTCCGTGGGGCAGGAATCGATCTCGGGCCGCCGGGTTCGTAGCGCTCGAACCGCAACTCCCCCCCCACACTCACGAGGCCTCAAACAGCGAACTCATCGATCACTCGCGGGGCCTCAAGCAGCGAACTCATCGATCACTCGCGGCGCGGTATCGGCCGCCAGCCATCGACGACGAAGCGCGCGGCTCGCGGCGAAACATCGCGGAGGGCGCTGGGACAGCGCGCCAACGCAACATCGCATCGGCGCCACGTCTGCGTGGCGAGGACCACAACAACAACGACGACGATTACTACAAACACGACGACGCCGCTGAGAATGGTCGTGGTGGAGGCGGGAGCGAGGCACAAAGACCGCGAAGACCGCGCCTCCAGTCCCCCGCCAAACAACAAAACAATCTCCGCTCCGCATCCACGGAGAGAGGAGGAGGAAGATGAGGAGAGGGAGTCAGGGACGACGACGGCGGAACGAGCTTGCCCCGAAATTTACCTCACGATGTTCGCGTCCGCCGCGAGTCGCGATGTCGGCGGCGGCGGCGAGGAAGAGGAGGCGGCCGCGCGCGTCCCTGGGCCTCGACCTCGCCTAGCGCCGGACGTGACGTCACGGCCGCGATACGATTATCGCCGGAAGCGATGTCGATTAAGGGAATCGATGATGATCGATAATTATTATCATCGGTTCGTAAAGAAGCAAATTCTCATATTCTCTTGGTTCTTTCGGTAAAGTCGTCACGTAGAAGGGAAACAATTAAATAATTAACATATTAAACAATAAAATTATCACGACGTTTCGACTGCAACACAATCAATCAGCATCAGGTGTGAAAAACACAGCAATATTTTTTGCGGTGTTTTTCACAATAAAATAATACAAATATTAAACAATAAAATTCTCACGACGTTTCGGCTGCAACACAAGCAATCATCATCAGGTGTGAAAAACACAGCAATAATGTTTTGCTGTGTTTTTCACAATAAAATAATAAAAATATTAAACAATATTTTGGAGGTGGAGGTGGTGGTCACTCGCAAACGGCATTGCTGTGTTCAGGAGATACGGGGGCATCTTTGTCCTACAGGGTCAAGCGTGGTGAAGCAATCGTCAATTTAAGAATCCGGTCAGCGGATCGGTTATCATTGTCGCGTTTGTTGCAGGCGGCGTGCAGTGAGTTCACCGCCTCCACTGAATGTAAACAAAAGCAAATCGATGCTTGTGATGTTTTAAGGCCGCCTTTTCATTAATTCGTTTTAGTTTGCTGTCCTTCCCTAGCACCTCCGATTAGCGCGGTTGGCTACGTACGACGCGAAATAAGTTCAACGCGCAATGCGTTCATTCAACTAATCGATCATCTTTACCGTCTAGTGTGTGTTTGTAAATTCTCAGGCTATTTTCGTGCAGTTTTTTTGTTCGATTCGTCATCCTAATCTGAACATTAGCACGTCCCTGGCTTGCACGTGGTTCGTGAAGGCTATGAGCAAATCTATAATTATATGTCTAACTTAATTACCCAGGATTAAAGCTTCGTGAGTATTTCTCTGGGCTCAGTCCGGTCAGGTTTTCGCAACGTGAGGCTTTGATTGCTGCGTTTAATCCCGACCGGGGGTTTGTGTACGTAGCGTACGTAGAACTTCTTTCGCACCCTACACAGCCAACCGTGCCGATCGGATGTGCGGGGGCAGGACGATAACACCAACCACAAAAAAGCGGTTCTCAAGAAATTAGTTTTCATTCGAGATTTGCGGTGTACAATTGAGCACATCGTGGACATGAGGCCGGAACATACGGGCCAAAATCAAGCAAATCTCGCAACCCAAGCGGCGTTGAGCCTGGATGAGTGCTCGGATGGGCGAACCACCGTGCACAACAGGTGTTATAGGCTGCTGCAGGGCTCCATGGTGGGCAGCAGAGGGCAGTGCGAGCCAAATCAACGATCCTATTGCACTTCTACGTCAACAAACCTGTACTGAACCAGCGTGGTGAAGTATGGTCAAACCGCCCCCGCCCCCCCCCACGTGTTGAGAGCTGCCGACCAACTGCAGCCGAAACGTCACCTGGCGATGCTGCTGCGTTGCACGAAACAAAGACAAAGTTCCCCCGTATAGCTTTAGCAGGCTGTTGGGGCAAGTGCTGTAAGTTGCACGAAACACAGACAAAGTTCCCCCGTATAGCTTTAGCAGGCTGTTGGGGCAAGTGCTGCTGCGTTGCACGAAACAAAGACAAAGTTCCCCCGTATAGCTTTAGCAGGCTGTTGGGGCAAGTGCTGTAAGTTGCACGAAACACAGACAAAGTTCCCCCGTATAGCTTTAGCAGGCTGTTGGGGCAAGTGCTGCTGCGTTGCACGAAACAAAGACAAAGTTCCCCCGTATAGCTTTAGCAGGCTGTTGGGGCAAGTGCTGTAAGTTGCACGAAAAACAGACAAAGTTCCCCCGTATAGCTTTAGCAGGCTGTTGGGGCAAGTGCTGTAAGTCGTGCACAAACACACCCGAATAAGTAAAACTCAGCAACCTGCGTGTGCCCTCGACAACAACACAATAGCCGACGTTTCGGGCAACGACCCGCTCAACCCCAGCACTGTTAAAAACCCGCAATCGAATCGTGTCCAGGAGTCGCGAATGACGAGAATCGACGCAACGGGAATCGATTCCCGTCAGATGGACAGTGCCGCGGAGTGGTCGCGTGTGTTGGAGACGCGGGGCTGAGCGAGGCGGCTCCTCCTCGTCGTCCTCCTCCTCCTCGCTCTCCCCATCTCTCTCTCTTCTCTCTGCATCGGTGTAGAAGGAGGAGGAGGAGAGAGACCCCCCCCGGGGGCGAGCAGACGTGTGACCGCAAGGCTCGTGGACCCCCCTCGCGACTCGCGTTGCTGCAAGCCGCCGGGTGAGGCAGCTAGGCCAGGGCAGGGCAGAGGGCTGCGAGTGAGTGGCCCCTCACCTCGTCAATAGCAGCAGCAGCATCAGCAGCAGCAGCATCATCAGCATCAGCAGCATCATCAGCAGCAGCAGCATCATCAGCAGCAGCAGCATCATCAGCAGCAGCAGCATCATCAGCAGCATCAGCAGCAGCATCAGCATCAGCAGCAGCATCAGCCACGCTGCCCCCTCAGTGCGTTATCGGCTGCACAGTCGTTGGGAGGTATTCGGTGATTGCGAAGTGCTGTTGTCATTGATTGTAAAGTACTCGGTGATCGATGGGTACACATTGTGACTATCTCTCTGTTGAGAGTGAAGTACTGTATTCGTGAATGACAGTGCCCAGTGATTATGAGGTACTCACTGATGAAACATCACGGTGTTCAGTTTCAAGCACTGTGCAATGTAAAGTGCTCATTGTAAACCATCGATTAATGCCTCAGTGCTTGTGCTGCGTTGCCATGGGTTCAGCCTGAGGTGTTCGATGAATTGTAAAGTACAGAGTGAATGGAAAAGTACTCGATACACCTTGAGGGCTGTGTAGTGTGGGTTCCTGGGAGGTTGAATGAGGCACAGAGGCAACGTCTGTGGGACCACGTGGAGACTTGGTGAGACGTGCGAGGGACAGAGATGAGTAGACAGACGAGGGACACGTAGACAGAGAGCCACAGAGACATGATAGAGACGCAGAGAGAGACACAGACAGGACTCAGTAAGTTAGGACATGGAGAAACAGACGGAACGAGAGAGAGGAGACGTGGTTCTCATGAACAGAACCGAAATACCAACGTGGAACACAGTTGCAAGTCGCATTTGGGTGCGGATTTCGTACTTTGCAAGTGACCCTTGACAGTTTATATTATTTATGGAGTTTTAATAAATGACATGGTTATGTCACTTTCCGTTCACTTTCAGTCCGCTTAAATCCAACCAAATCGGAATCTTCAAGTGGCGCATTACTCCACTAATTTCGCTCCATCTGAGCCACGCCTTTTGGATTCTCAGCTTAATCGCCTTGGCCAGTGCGCTCTCCTAGTTGTGACGGCTGGGCATGTTGCCTTCTAAATATGCGGCGTAATGATATAATTGACGTTTTAGTCCAATAATTACCACTGGTCGCTGCAAACGGGACTTTTTGCTTGCACGAAATTAGTCAACAAACACATTACATCCTTTTTTTCTGTGTTGGTATGAATGCCGAGCGATGTGACTTTACTCCATGAAGCAACTGGTCGCATTGTAGTAACATAATTGTGTTTGCATTTAAAAACCCAGACTGTTAGGCCATGGCCACGGCGGCAGTGGCGGCCGCAGTGGTGTCCCACATCAACCCGCGCCAGGACTTCCCGGCGTGGCTGGCCGCTCACGGCGTGAGCCTCAGCGTGGCCGAGGCCGTGGATCGGGAGCTGGGCATCGGCGACTACGAGGCCTTCCTGGCGTGCGCCGAGCAGCCCCACGTCAGGGCCGAGATGTTCGCCGCCGCCAGGGAGCGGCTGCCCTTCGCCTTCTACGCCGTGCTGCGCCGCGTCACCGAGGCCTCGTCCCCCAAGGGCCACGACGGGGCCGGCGGGGCCTGTGGAGGCGGCCTCCAGGCCACCGGCGTGATGGCGTTCCAGCCGTTCCTGAGCGGCCTCCTGGACGCCATCGTCCTCATGCTCAGCAGTCTCAGCCAGGAGCTGCTGCAGTCGGTTGAGAGGTTCAGTGACCTTCACGGATTGCTGTACGTCACCACGGAGGAAAAGGCAGAGGAGTCAAATCACCACCGTGGGGATGCTGCTCTTGACTCGAGTAATTTGATTTGCTTCAAACAATTCATCATTTTTTCTCTGCCTTTGTTATCTTATTCCTTTATACGCTGCTATAGTGCATTCATCTTTTATGCCAATTCATTTTCAAGTGAGTTTAAAAACTCTCTTAATACCCATGTGAAAATATTACGTAGATATGTTATCTAATGAAAGAGCAATATCGACCTTGTCCACAATTGTGCTTTTAAACCATTTAAAGAACCATGTGTTAATCAAATTACAATCTGGGTGCACATTTCTCTTCAAAATCACAAATGACAAAACCTATTGGCCATGGATGGAGGTAAAGTTACTGCCACTACCGCTCTCCATTAAATTATCTTTCGACTTAAATAACCATGAAAGCTTGATGGGCACTCTGCATGTGAGAGTGGAGATATCTGGGTCATTCTAGATTTGAAGCTTTCGTGACTGCAAGGATTCATACTCTTAGTTTTTTTCGGTAAAGTCACGTAGGTTAAAAAAGAAAACAAATAAATTAAATCACGACGTTTCGGAGGCAACACAGCATTTTTGCTGTGACGGTTTCACCTGAAGACGGAAGCTTGTGTTGCCTCCGAAACGTCGTGATTTAATTTATTTGTTTTCTTTTTTAACCTACGTGACTTTACCGAAAAAACCAAAGAGTATATCTGGGTCAGTCCTTGATTGATTCTGCGATTACCTCTTAAATAGGGAAACCTACGTTACATGGAATACAGTTGAATTCAAAGTGCTGAATGACGCTTGTCTGCCACAAGAATCGGTATTAGGTGTTCTCCTCTTTAACATCTACCTGTTACCACTTTGTGACTCGCTGAACACTTTACGGATGATCATTTAGCATGCTGATAATGAGCAACGGTATTTAATTCTCATTGTCAGCTGTGGGTTTTCTGGAATCATTCGGGACAATTGCAAAAGGAAAGTCACTTCCTCGTTGGAGAGGAGTAAATCTCTTACACTGAATGACGAACATGCTGTTTTCTATGCATTGAGCTCAAAATGCTGAATTATGGCATTGAAATGGGCATACTCTTCCAACACCAAACGTAACCAAACGTCTGGGGATTCCTGATGGACAGTAATATACCATTTTCGGCTCAAATTATTAAGAAAATTAAGTCATGTAATTTCCACCTGCAGTAACTGCAGGGATTGTCAACTTATCGCCTATAACACATGAAAATGTATAAATAAAATATGTGTACAGACCTTTGTCATTTCATCGATGGATGAAGGTTGCCCCATGATGTCAAGGGGATTGTTTGGCCATCCTACACCGTACTGGTCAATGTCATTTTGTGAAAGGGGAGCCCAGAACCGTTTCAGATATCACTTGCGACTGATGGTGTAGTTGTGGCCAGGAATTTAACTCCGGTTTCCAGGTTTATAGCACAACCTACTATCCACTGAACCACTGCTCCATCGATGCAACATATATGAATTAAAATAATGGACTCTTACCTGCATGATTGATGAGTGTAATAATTTATTTTAACCGATGAAATGATGCGTACTTACATGCTTGGTATGTACTATTCGGATATATTGACTTTGAATTCCTTTTTACCAGAAATTTGCATCACAGTGTGAAAACTACAGTTTTTAACATAGTTTAATGAACACCCTGTAAACACATTCGTTTAATTTGCATCTCAGAAAAAACACCTCTCGCACGATTATAATAGCATTTGCATACTCCTGGACGCATCAACAATTTGTTTCGTTTAAATTGTTCTCGTGGGCTTGCTGCAGGCTTCGCCGAGGAGTATGAGGACGAGGTCTCTGAGAACATGAACGAGTTCTCGGCAGAGAAGGACTTCCAAGAAGAAAGGGGACCGAATGACAGGTGGCCCGAGTCGAACTGCTTTCACAGCGAGGGTATGATTGCAGGTTCGTGAGGCCAGGATCACACATCCTTTCATTTATGCCTCAGAAACCTGAATTGTCATCAGCCGTGTGTTCTCACCCCTGTAGCGTTGGGGCTGCCGCAGAGCGCTGAGCTTCCACTGCTCACAACTCAGCTCCCCTACCCCCCTCCCCTTCTGCTGGTGCAACATTTACCACCAGTGGGCGAGGGGCCTTCACACATCGCAGCTATTTGTACAGTTGAGCGACGGGTTTGTGACAGCCTTTCCTCGTATACACAGCCTGGCACGAGAGACGAGAATGCATAGTAATAGAAGGTTTGAATGTGCTGGTCGCCGCACCCCTCCCCCCCTCAATGTCGTGCCATTTGGTTCTTCTCTCCATCCACAAAGTTCTCGGCCCTGTGCACTGTTGCCTGCTCCAATGCTAAAGTGGCTGCGTCCCGCAGACGAAGCCGGCAGGTCGGAAGACGAGCGCGAGCACACTCCGGAAGAGATGCTGCCCGACGGGCCGGAGGATGGCGCCGTCGAGGGCCACGCTTGGGGCGTCGTGGGCGTGAAGGCCGAACCCATCGCGGACGAGGCCGGCAGGTCCGACGGCGGCGGCGGAGATCGAACCCCGGACGAGATGCTGCCCGACGCGCCGGAGGATGGCGTGGCCCGGGGCAACGTGTGGGGCGTGCTGGGTGTGAAGGCGGAACCCATCGCGGGAGGCGAGTCACTCGAACCGCTCTCATGGTGGTAGCCGTGCCGCACTGGGCTGTGGTCCTAACCCAGAAATACAAATAAGTAGGAGGGAACAAATATACATGATTTCGTGGGCACAATACCCATGTATACATATTGCTGGCGATGCCCGTTTTACTAGCTGTATTGCAACACTGCGCCGTGGGGCTTTGTAGACCTTCCCACGCTGCGGTGTTCATGGAGGATCGTGTGGTTGTATGACCTTATTTCACCTCGCTGGTCAGTGCGTGTTGGGTAAGGGAAGGGCCCAGGACCGATTCAGATGTTACCCTCCACAGACGTTAGCTGTGGGCAGGAATTACATTCGGGTTGTCGTGTGCATCAGCATGTGCTTTAACCACTCTGTGCCACATTCTAAATCTGGTCTCGTCCATTAGGCCTACAACCTTGAGTTTTGCAAAGTCACTGTAATTATTGCAGATGTAATTTTTTTGGCAACTTTAAGGTTTTAATTCCACGCACATGCCTGCTACCATCCATTGCTGGTTTGTATCTAAAGTTGAGACTGGAACAGGTAATTTAAATTTATACACCACGTGCTTGCTCTTGCATTTATTAATTGAATTTGTAAGTTTCCTGTTTATTCAAAATAAATCAATGAGTCTTTACAAACTCGGACAAGAACATCTGAAGTGAACTTCAAATGCACGTGGTGTCAAACTGAAATCCACTGCACCCATCACGAAATGACTGGAGCAAAATTGTAGCAGGATTCCAATTGATTATCTTTCAACTCAAAATATGCGTATGTTCTCATTGACTGAACAGCATAAATATAAACAAAAGTACATCGTGAGATGAAACACAAGGAAACACGTATATTTTAAGCATGTAATGATGCATCGTTTCATCAGATAAAATACATTATTACACTCATTATTCGTGCAGGTGTCATTTACGGATTGCATTGTAGAAATGATAACACAATTTTCTTTAAGAACACAACTAATTGAGTGGTTAGAAAATGTAAAACATAATAAGTTTCGTGACCCTGCATTATTTTACATCTTTGCTGGCTGAACTCTAGCAGACAACCTCTCTCATTCCCAACTCCACTGTCAACTTCACCAATCATTCTCGGCACACGCCACCTTCTACCTACTCTGGTCATTCGAAAGTGCTGACGAACCCCTTTCCGCATCGTGCAGGCAACGGCAGCGAGGACCTGATGTTCGGGGCCGGTGCTACACAGCACCCGAAGTTCCGCTCGTTCGGCCCCTTGGCAAAAGCGAGGCTTCCCCCTCACCAGTCGTACGGCCCGTTGCCGGACGGCGAGCCGGCGTGCCGCCCGCCCAACCTCGGCGAGCCGTTTGGCGACACGAGGATGGGCGGCGAGTGTCCCGGCTCGGACTCGACGGGCGAAGGTTGCTCCGACGAGCTGGCCGGTGAATTTGGGGCCGGCCCGTTCACGTGCACCGACTGCGGCCTCGCGTACAGTGACACGGACAAGCTGTGGCGGCACCAGGCGTTCCGGCACGGCGGCGAGAAACCGTACGTCTGCGACGTGTGCCGTAGCCGCTTTTCGCTGGTGCGGAACTTGAACCAGCACAAGAAGATTCACACGGGCGAGAAGCCCTTCGTGTGCGAAGAGTGCGGCATGAGCTTCGGCCGCAAATACCACCTGCACAGACACAAGAAGATCCATACCATCTTATAACGACAAGACATGTCAAGTGCACTGTGGTCGTTTTTTATATATATTCCCAATGGTAACGGTTACATGTGATCTGATTTGGCACCAGAAATGCAAAATGAATGCGGTTATAATACGAAGCAAGTGCTGTCAGATCTGTGGGTGGATTCTGCTATTTGCTGTGCTGCTTGTTCAAGCCATATGGACCTTCCCCTGTTGGAGAACACTCGTCTCGATTGATTTGGGGTGCTGCATTGGACACTTCGTTCTTGAACTGTCCTTGCCCTCATCTCTGCAGAGCAAGCGATTGTTAAACAGCAACACAAAAATATGCATAACTAATGGGAAGGATTTTATTTAGCATTGCTCAGTGGTGCAATTTGCATATATTTGGGTACGTTTTTGGACAAATGTGGCCATGATGCTGGCACAGGTAAGTCCGTGGTCTCACGGGGTCTTTCATACCTGCTACCTATCGTACGGGACGTCTTTGGCGAAGGTCGCCTAGTTAATTTGGCAATGCTTCTTGCAATGCATCTGTTGGGGGCGCAGAGAACGAGGCTTAGATTTGGCGTTGCCCTGGAGACACCCACTCGGATGTGCTAAAAGCGAAATTAACACATCCATTGCATCCTCCGCTCACACCCTGACAGTATGCCTATTGTGATTTTTTATATATTCTTATTAAGGGACCCCTCTTGCCAGCATCAAAACATAAGAATTGGTTTTACCCTTTCTGGCAATAAAACAGGTGTTCAGATGTTAAAACACCAAACAGATTCCCCTTGCAAGGAATCGCGTCTACATTTGGTGGTGAACATGCAAACCACGTTCGCCACAAGCATGCATGGTTAATGCAGACGTGATGCCTTGCAAGGGTTTTCTGTTTGGTGTTTTAACATCTTAACACCTGAGTTCTTGCCAGAAAGGATAAGACCAATTCTTATTGTTATTAAGCAATGAATAGAAAATTATTGTTTTCATGGACGGTTACATTTCAGCAGCTGCATTCTCTGCATTCTCTGTGCCACTGACTTAATGGAGGAGTCGGATACTTATATGATTTGTGCTGGGAATATGCAATCATCTAGTTAGCCTAAATTAAGATACCCAGCTAAATCAGTTTTGAGGATGGAATTTATTTATTGTTCTTAGTTTTATAATAATAAAATGAATTGAGTCTTCATCTTTATGATTATATTTTTTCATGCCATTAAAGTAATGCCATATATGTTATCTCAAATGAAATTTAGCAGAGTATATTTGTTTCCTTGTGTATTTAAAACTCAAGTGCCATCGCACACATTCATAATATGCCTTTTTAGTTGTCAGAAAATATTTAGCATAAGGCAAATACATTTGAACATGTACTACATTGAATATGGGTTACCAAAAGTTACCAACCAATATCAAAACAATGATGTCTCTTCCCCAGTTACGCTGCAGTTGTGCCATCAGCTGTGAGATGAACATGTTTACATGAAGCTTGCAGAACGTAGCGCATACATCGATACTCGAGACCAGGCTCCCTGCAAGGGTCCAAACGAGAACTTTCGAGGCCCCGTTAATGTCCTTGTCCCACACTTGATGGTGCCCTGCTGCTGTGGACATGCTCACCACAAGGCAGCAATCAGACTGAAAATGTTATCCTCAGAGCAGGGAATATGTCAAGTTATTGATAATTCACCGTTGGGCTGGTGTTGAGATCACCATTGGGCTGGTGTTGAGATCACCATTGGGCTGGTGTTGAGATCACCATTGGGCTGGTGTTGAGATCACCATTGGGCTGGTGTTGAGATCACCATTGGGCTGGTGTTGAGATCACCGTTGGGCTGGGATTAAGATCACCATTGGGCTGGGATTGAGATCACCATTGGGCTGGGATTGAGATCACCGTTGGGCTGGTGTTGAGATCACCATTGGGCTGGTGTTGAGATCACCATTGGGCTGGGATTGAGATCACCATTGGGCTGGGATTGAGATCACCGTTGGGCTGGTGTTGAGATCACCATTGGGCTGGTGTTGAGATCACCATTGGGCTGGGATTGAGATCACCATTGGGCTGGGATTGAGATCACCGTTGGGCTGGTGTTGAGATCACTATTGGGCTGGTGTTGAGATCACCATTGGGCTGGGATTGAGATCACCATTGGGCTGGGATTGAGATCACCATTGGGCTGGGATTGAGATCACCGTTGGGCTGGTGTTGAGATCACCATTGGGCTGGTGTTGAGATCACCATTGGGCTGGGATTGAGATCACCATTGGGCTGGGATTGAGATCACCGTTGGGCTGGTGTTGAGATCACCATTGGGCTGGTGTTGAGATCACCATTGGGCTGGGATTGAGATCACCATTGGGCTGGTGTTGAGATCACCGTTGGGCTGGGATTGAGATCACCATTGGGCTGGGAATGAGATCACCATTGGGCTGGGATTGAGATCACCGTTGGGCTGGGATTGAGATCACCGTTGGGCTGGGATTGAGATCACCATTGGGCTGGGATTGAGACAATCAACTGGCTACACTTGAGAATGATGTTTCATTACGAGTAGCTGTCCATATTTTAACCCAGGATCTCAGCAGTGCCAGCTCCGTGCTCTGATCGCATTTTGAGGTCCTATCCCAAAGTTCTCATTGTTAAAGTAAGCTCAAGTTAGAGATTACACTTGAGATTAAGTACATGTTTCATTACCACTTTCAACGCTTTCAAACACTCCTAATACAAGTGTATAAATTATGTACAGCATCTTGTATTGAGATTAGATCCCTGTCAACCTATACGGTTTACCCCGTATTCTTGTACAGGGAAATTGAGTTGTCAGGTCCATACGGCTTACAGCCGTTTCAATGCGGGCAAAAACATGTTTTGTCTATTTGTGTTTCTCCCTTGTGATGGGACTTTGTAGGATGAACGTTGAGATGTATACGATCACTGGGTGACCAATAAGGTCTGAATTGGTCTGTAATAAGGTAGGGCACCGGTTACTGAGTTCATGTCGCTAGAGCCGTATTACAATTGTGTTATAAATAAATGTACACATTGGAATACATCACTCTATTTCGGATTGCTCAGGGCTGCAGTTTGTTTCACAGAAGCATGCTGCGTTTATAACCTCGTCGAATTGAGAAGTCTGGCTCAGAGTGCGGTAATTCTACGTTAATTCTTTTCAACTTCTGAATAATGTGCACTGCTTTACATGAATCCCGAAAACAATAGATTTGTCTGCATTTTGCTTCTAATGCCAATGCTATCAATTGTTTTAACGTATTGCAATTTATATATATAAAAACATACACAGGTCTGTCAGAGTTTTGCAATTTTCAATGAACGTACTTTGCTAAAAGCGTTATCACCCTACGTCTGTGCGGAGGATGTCATGCATTGTTGCACATCGCTACAATCGAGGTGGCGTATTGATTTGTCTGGGACGAGCAGACGCCACGGTCTCACGTGGAGGGGATGGGGGAGGAACAAATATTCGTCTCCACTGGGACGCGTGAGAATTTTGTTTTTACCAGGTCGTGCAAACGCCCAGCCGTGGCACGCGAACACAACTTAGCCAGGCCAATGGTCACCATGATGGCCCGGAATTGCCCCGCCGCTCGGGATGCTGCGAACTGGCATGCTCGTAGTTGGTGTCCGAAGTATCGTACCGTCAAAAAACCCTTCCGTCTACTGCCACAATTTCACGTTCAGGTGCCCTGCGTCTACATCAGCCATACGAAAGAAGACCATTTGGCGACGAGTTCACGCCAAAAAAATCCGGTATTGACGGTTCCTTGAGGCACGCTGGGGATTGCAGCCATTATAATAATGCGCATTTATGAGAATATGTTTTCCCCTTTTTTTCTGGCAACAAAACAGGTGTTAAGAAGATGTTAAAACAGCAAACTGAAACCTACAAGGAATCATGTCTGCATTAACCACCATACTTGTGGTCAGAATGCAAACAAAAAACAAACTGATAATATTTGCATTGTCTTTGAAACTGATTGGTCCACACCAGAGACAGCTTTCTTTTGAGCCTCGTCACAAAACGGCGTTAGACCATTTATTTATAAGGCGCCTTCCACTAATATCTCAAGGCGCCTTGTCAGAATAAAGTTAAGGAAAGGCCAAGAGAGAAAAGGAGATGTATATATAGAATACACGGAATTAAAAAAAATGTGTTTTTAGACGCGAATTCAATGTTATCCACTTTGTCGGTTAAACGAATTTCCTACTGGAGGGAATTCCACAACCGAGGCGCAGACCCAGCCGCTCGACACAGGAACGCAGCTGGGATCGAGGTACGAACACGAGGGCAGAGTTTGCAGATCTTCGCCGCAATTAACACCCCAGTGAGCGGAGCACGGTTGGGGGCCGTCCATAAATGACGTCACGCACCTAGGGGGGTAGGGGGGGTGTCAGACATTTGTGACGATGTGTGACGAGGGGGGGGGTTTGAGAAATGTGACGTCACATCAAAATGCGCAACTTTAAATAAATATAGAATTGTTATAACAACACTAATTGTTATAACAACACTCCTACAACATCAGAGTGCAGCGCCAGATTAAATACGCACTACAATGACAATAGTTTAAAGCGATTTCAAGCATGTTTTATTTTCAAAATGGAAACATGGTTTGGGGGGGGGGGGCAGAGCTTTGTGACGTCATTTGAGGGGGGTCTGACTTTTTGTGATGCCGTGTGACGGGGGGGGGTGTCAAAAATCGTCTAAAATCGCGTGACGTCATTTATGGACGGCCCCTTGAGCGGTCGTCTTAAGATCGCCAAGGTGGATTCCTGCGCACGGACGACGGAACCCATCAATCACTCCCTCTGGGGTGTCGGCAAAGACAAACACCTGATTCGCCATTAGGTGTTCCAGTCGAGAGCGACTGACCTCAAAGAAAGGCTGGTCACCAACCATTGCACTGTGAAGATATCCAGTATTATAATAATAGTGTTTTTTACCCTTTTATCTGGCAACAAACTGACACCTTTTTTACAAGGAGTCATGTTTGCATAGACCACAATACCTGCGGTCATAATGCTTTTTGGCGTCATCTGGTCCAACACCATGTGAGACTAGGCTCTAAGGAAAGCTGTCTCGGGTGTGGACCAATCAACTTCAAGGACAGTGCATACATTATCAGAGTTATGTTTTTTTTGCATTATGACTGCAGTTATTGTGGTCCATGCAAACATGACTTCTTGAAAAAAAAAGGTGTCAGTTTTTTTGCCAGATAAAAGGGTCAAAAACCAATTATATTTTTTACTGGCAAATGAGGTTCCAATGGTGTATATATCCAGTATTGTTGAGTAGCGGCTCAGCGAAATGGAAGGGGAGCACAGATCGTACGCGTGTGGGCGATTCGAACAGCGAAGCTCCAAGTGGATGCGCCAACGCACACACAGAGAGAGAGAGACGGCCCTCAGGATGGCGCTGTCGTCACGGTTGGACGCGACAACATCGTAGAATCGCTGAGCGGCCAAATTGGACAACCTCGTAAACAAACAAACAAAACACCTCGTGAAGGAAGTACCTCCTTCCCCGCTTTAAAACCACTCACCACCTTCGAATCATTTCGACGGTGACTTTGTCAGCGGTCAGAAAAAATTACGATCGCTGAAAATGTTACTCGCGTTCTAAACGGGTCTACACGGCCCAGTGACGATGGTGATGTATTGTTTACGTTTTAAATTGCCACGCGTTTGGGCTCCAAACGAAGACGGAAGGTGCAATTCGGTATTTCACTGAACATGCGCAAACAATGTCTGTAAGTCACCGGTGCTACTTCGGGGGTCAAACATCCAAATACCACCGTACCAAAAACATTGGACCTTTGCTTTGTAGTGAGGCATTTGAAAAGCAACAGGTGAGTTTATAATTGGCTGCCCGCCTGATGATGCCGATTGTAATTACTGGCGAAAACGTCGTACTCAGATTGTAAATGTTGTGGCTTGGCTCTCCAACAACACCGGTTAGTGCTGTACTAGTATAATACACTATACACTACACTATACACTAGTGCTGTACTAGTGACGAATTGGTACGGTCTGTTTACGTGACAACCCTTACTAGTTGGCTGTGTCGGGTGGTGGCGGGTTTAACGACACATTTATATATTTACGCGGTCTAACCCCAAAAAAACCTCTATTATGGAGTTTAGAAATGTTTGTTGAGTTTGGAGAAGCCATTTGACAGCAGCTGGCAGTCACCGGATGGTTCTATGTTGTGTACGGGACTGCCCAGGGACATGAGTGTGGGCTCACCTTTAACCTTGCCACAATGAGACTTTCCCACTTATGGAGGAGACTCATAGACTCATGGAGATCCATAGACTCACATAGAGACTCACAGGCTCACCGCAAGACCCATCTACTCACATACCACACACTCGCATTGAGACCCATAGATTCACACAGACCCTCATACTGGCATGGACACCCACAGACTCACACAGCGACCCATGGACTCACGTTGAAACCCATAGACTTGCATAGAGAGATAACGACTCAGAGATCCATGCTCAACAACACAACACGATGGGCAATGGACTGCATAGACACAATTGTGTGACTCGTTAAACTATAAACAATTTCTAATATACCAGGTACAGCCCACTGAGCTATTTTAGAAATTTTGCAGAAGCGACCTGGTCATAAATTATAATCCAATTAAGTGGATTATCGTGTGGACATTTTGTTTATAGCAGCCAAATACTCTAAACGCACGTTTCTAAATGTGGAGGGGAAAACCGGAGGAACCGGAGAAAAATCACACGCGCCCATGGGGAGAGAGACACGCCAACTCCAAATATACAGCAGCAGGCGTCAGGGTCGGGATCGAATTGACGACCTCCTGCACCCCAGGCGAGGTAGTCAACATCTCCTAGCCACCGCTGATGGAGGAGGTAGCCGCACCTCTGTCCCGTGCATCGTTCCACGCATCACGGTTCGGCGCAATCCGCGAGGATTGTCCCTTTGGTTGTCTCGTCCA